>NW_026561774.1:40000-42035 GCF_028858705.1 Grus americana | reverse complement strand
CAATACCTAACCCTAACCCTAACCCTAACCCTAACCCTAACCCTAACCCTAACCCTAACACTAACCCTAACCCTAACCCTAACCCTAACCCTAACCCTAACCCTAACCCTAACCCTAACCCTAACCCTAACCCTAACCCTAACCCTAACCCTAACCCTAACCCTAACCCTAACCCTAACCCTAACCTAACCCTAACCCTAACCCTAACCCTAACCCTAACCCTAACCCTAAACCCTAACCCTAACCCTAACCCTAACCCTAACCCTAAACCCTAACCCTAACCCTAACCCTAACCCTAACCCTAACCCTAACCCTAACCCTAACCCTAACCCTAACCCTAACCCTAACCCTAACCCTAACCCTAACCCTAACCCTAACCCTAACCCTAACCCTAACCCTAACCCTAACCCTACTAACCCTAACCCTAACCCTAACCCTAACCCTAACCCTAACCCTAACCCTACCCTAACCCTAACCCTAACCCTAACCCTAACCCTAACCCTAACCCTAACCCTAACCCTAACCCTAACCCTAAACCCTAACCCTAAACCCTAACCCTAACCCTAACCCTAACCCTAACCCTAACCCTAACCCTAACCCTAACCCTAACCCTAACCCTAACCCTAACCCTAACCCTAACCCTAACCCTAACCCTAACCCTAACCCTAACCCTAACCCTAACCCTAACCCCTAACCCTAACCCTAACCCTAACCCTAACCCTAACCCTAACCCTAACCCTAACCCTAACCCTAACCCTAACCCTAACCCTAACCCTAACCCTAACCCTAACCCTAACCCTAACCCTAACCCTAACCCTAACCCTAACCCTAACCCTAACCCTAACCCTAACCCTAACCCTAACCCTAACCCTAACCCTAACCCTAACCCTAACCCTAACCCTAACCCTAACCCTAACCCTAACCCTAACCCTAACCCTAACCCTAACCCTAAACCCTAACCCTAACCCTAACCCTAACCCTAACCCTAACCCTAACCCTAACCCTAACCCTAACCCTAACCCTAACCCTAACCCTAACCCTAACCCTAACCCTAACCCTAACCCTAACCCTAACCCTAACCCTAACCCTAACCCTAACCCTAACCCTAACCCTAACCCTAACCCTAACCCTAACCCTAACCCTAACCCTAACCCTAACCCTAACCCTAACCCTAACCCTAACCCTAACCCTAACCCTAACCCTAACCCTAACCCTAACCCTAACCCTAACCCTAACCCTAACCCTAACCCTAACCCTAACCCTAACCCTAACCCTAACCCTAACCCTAACCCTAACCCTAACCCTAACCCTAACCCTAACCCTAACCCTAACCCTAACCCTAACCCTAACCCTAACCCTAACCCTAACCCTAACCCTAACCCTAACCCTAACCCTAACCCTAACCCTAACCCTAACCCTAACCCTAACCCTAACCCTAACCCTAACCCTAACCCTAACCCTAACCCTAACCCTAACCCTAACCCTAACCCTAACCCTAACCCTAACCCTAACCCTAACCCTAACCCTAACCTAACCCTAACCCTAACCCTAACCCTAACCCTAACCCTAACCCTAACCCTAACCCTAACCCTAACCCTAACCCTAACCCTAACCCTAACCCTAACCCTAACCCTAACCCTAACCCTAACCCTAACCCTAACCCTAACCCTAACCCTAACCCTAACCCTAACCCTAACCCTAACCCTAACCCTAACCCTAACCCTAACCCTAACCCTAACCCTAACCCTAACCCTAACCCTAACCCTAACCCTAACCCTAACCCTAACCCTAACCCTAACCCTAACCCTAACCCTAACCCTAACCCTAACCCTAACCCTAACCCTAACCCTAACCCTAACCCTAACCCTAACCCTAACCCTAACCCTAACCCTAACCCTAACCCTAACCCTAACCCTAACCCTAACCCTAACCCTAACCCTAACCCTAACCCTAACCCTAACCCTAACCCTAACCCTAACCCTAACCCTAACCCTAACCCTAACCCTAACCCTAACCCTAACCCTAACCCTAACCC
>NW_026561774.1:0-35000 GCF_028858705.1 Grus americana | reverse complement strand
TACTTTCTTTAAAGAACAACAACATTAGGCATTAATACATAGGTTTTCAATGATGCACTATCACCACAGCAAGGACTCAGAGCAATGACAGTTATTAGCTCGGGCACATTGACAGTCCATCTCTCCTGCTTCGCTTAACATTTTTCTCATTCCAGAGCTCTCTACTACAATGGAATGTGGATCCTCCGATTCAAACCCCCGGCCAAACACATGCAGCTTGCGGACACCTGGATAGCTACTCTGAGTCCCTGCCTGTAAAGAATAACACCAAACACCTTCATTAGTTTACATTATTACACAAGAATCTACACTGATCAGGCAAAACCTTTACAAGCCCATCCTTGTTAAACATCCATTACACCCTGTTGCGTGCCCACCTGGTCCTCCTCAACACTGCTCACATAGAGTAACACCCCACACCCTTTGCCTTCAAAACCAACACTGCTGCTAGTGTTAACACTACTACCTGCAATCACAGGCAAATACAAAACTCCAGAGGACCGCTCCTCGGGAACGCCGTTCCCGGGAGACACCATCAAAATTTCATCTCTCGCCCTGCCTGGCAAAAACCCCGGCCCGCACCGCACCGCCGTCCAAACTTTGGCGATGAACATCGCCTCGCAGAGTGGCCGGGACCGGGGGAAAAAAAAACCCAGCCGGGGGAGGAAAAAAAAAAATCCCCCAGCTGGGGTTTTTTTTATTCTAATTTCAAAAAGCAAACTAGCTTCCTCTACCTGGAAAGAAATACACCCCCCACCCCCCAAAATTAGGCACCACCACCACCACCACCTCACACCCCACCCCTCACCCAAACACACGTCCATTCCACCACAACCAGACATCACCTGCTCCTTCCAGCACTCCTCGGGAACGCCGTTCCCGGGAGACACCATCAAAATTTCATCTCTCACCCTGCCTGGCAAAAACCCCGCCCCGAACCGCACCGCCGTCCAAACTTTGGCGACGAACGTCGCCTTGCAGAGCGGCCGGGACCAGGGGAAAAAAAAACCCAGCCGGGGGAGGAAAAAAAAAAATCCCCCAGCTGGGGTTTTTTTTATTCTAATTTCAAAAAGCAAACTAGCTTCCTCTACCTGGAAAAAAAAGTTACACAACACACACACACAGCCCAACACACACAAAAATAGGCAGCGCCACAACCTCACGCTCCACCCCTCACCCAAACGCACAGCCGTTCTGCCACCTGCCCGCCACAACGAGCCACGGCCCCGATTCTTGGCCCATCTGTGGAACGGCCTCACCCTGTCCCTTAAGACAGCATCGCCGCTCCGCCTGACTCTGTAGAGTTAGCGCTCATAGGCAGGGACTAGGGAAGATGCCTTGCTAACTGCACCGCTCCTTCGCTGTTACTTGGATACTCCACAAAAACCTCACTCGAGGGTGTCGTACGGGAATCCAAATCGTGCCGTGGCACCTGAAAACCACAACGGAAGAGCTCTAGGGCCGGCTGGCCGACAACTACCCTCTGCCTCGCAAAACGGCCCGTACGACCTCCGCCCCAACCGACTGTACTGACAGATTACCATCCTGGGCTGGGGCCGCTCTCTATGCCAGCTCTGCAATGCCCAACCACCCAAATGCAACAAGAGCCATACTGAACACCAGGCAACGCCAAGCACTGCAATGCAATATACAACCAAATATAAAGCATGCATTAACACAATGCTATGTAACACTGGACAGTCTCAAATGGCAGGCAATACAAATACAGGGCCAGGCAGTACAAAGGCAGAGCCGCGCAACGCAACACAGAGGACCGGGTCACAGAACACAAGACAGTCTCCATTGGCAGGCAGTACAAAGGCAGAGCCGCGCAACGCAACACAGAGGACCGGGTCACAGAACACAAGAGAGTCTCCATTGGCAGGCAGCGGCAAGGCAGAGCGGCGCAAGGCGAGGCAGGGCGCACGCCCACGTAACGCGAGGCAGAGCAGCGCAAGGCGAGGCAGGGCGCAGGCCCACGTAACGCAAGGCAGAGCGGCGCAAGGCGAGGCAGGGCGCGGGCCCACGTAACGCAAGGCAGTCCCTGTTGGCAGGCAATACGAATACAGAATAGCACAATGTGATATCCAGCCAAAGACAGGGCTGCGCAAGGCAATACAACACAAAGCGCTACAAAACAAGATGTCTCAGATGGTGGTCAAAACCAACACAAATTGCGGCAAGGCAACACAACACCAGAACAACGGGTGTGTGTGAGAAGCTAGGCTGTAAGACACAAGCCTCTAAGCATATGTCGCGTGAAAGGGTACGAGTCTGATGTGTGGCTGAGGGAGGCCCTCCCGTTGAGTCACGAGGTTCAGAAAGGACCCCCTTGCTTTCTAAACTCCTTCTCAGAGAGGAGCCTAGGTGCGGCTAGGTCCAGTCTTAGTCCCAGACTTGGTCAACGGTTTACATCTAAAGGATTATGTGTGTAGCCACATATCAGAGTCAACGTTTGCCTGTCAAAGCCCCACTAAGGACTTTCACTGAAACAGTTTCGCAAAGTTGAAAAGAAAAATAGGTAGTTTATTGAGGCAACAGATATAAAAAGTTTGGAACTGCCGTTTATAAATGCACTTACTGCAACAATTTTGAGCTCAAGTTAATAGTTCATCGCTTTTGTTAATGATAGTTTTCCCGGGGTAACATCCGACATAATCGGAGGTGCAAGTCTTACCAAAGAGGCGTCCCTGCTTGGGGAGGAGAGAGAGGTCCAGGCCCGTCGAGCCGTCCGGATAGTTGGAGTTCTCGTCCTCAAAAAAGAGGATTCTAAATGCCAGATTTATACTTTTGGCGAGGTGGGACTAAGTCAGGTATTGTGTGCCGATTGGCCCTTAACAAGGCTTGTTGTGCAGTTGGTCGGGGCTGGGGGGGGGAAGTGGCGGAGAACAAACGTGTTCAGTCCAGAGGAGCGGTGGTCTGTTTAGTTTTACCAAAGTAAGGTCGAGCTGCGAAGGAGGCTCCCCCTCACCCCAGGCGTCACTTAGTTGATTAAGGAGTAGACCCATCAGACACCACATCTTGTTAAGATGAACAAATTGCTCATCTCATGCCCCTGTTCGGGTCCGGTGCTTATCAGTGCAAGATAAGCAATTTGCTCAATCCCTGCTCTCGCCCAAGCTGGATTCCCCCGGGGCCCCTTCTGCTGGGTCAAAATGGCCCTGTTTTCGGCACCAACAAGCCTGGACTAGTCCAGCATCCCACAGCATATAGAGATGAAAGATGGTATCAAACTTCAATTGAGGCGGAAGTTTCTAGAGCACGACTGTGAGTCCGGCACAGACCACCTCCACAAAGGCCACCTCGCAGAAACATCTGCGATGCGAGGCGCGCTTTAAGCTCCGATCGCGAGACGAGAAACGCTCGATGGGCCATATTCCGAAGCGACGAGGCGTCACGGACCCCGCGGATGCTCGCCGAGCGCCTGCGGCGGAACCTAGAGACCTGCCATAGGGCGCCGTACGCATGAGAAGCACAGATCACGCAAATGACGCTGCAACACTGAGAGAGGCCAGAATGTTTACGTCCAGCACGATGGACCCGGGACCCCTATCTGTCCCTAGACTCGAGGCAGACTAAATAGCCCTCTGCTACCCTGACGTTAAACCACCTGCTGGCCCTGCCCCCAACCACCGGGTTTGCCCCTTAAATTACCTTTCAGAGGGCAGAATCCAGATTCCCTTCTCATGGGGAAAAGGTCATCTAACCGGGACGCTCCCCCATCCGCCGGGTTCCGCTTCACCCCTCACCAGACAGAGCGTCGCCGGTCACCGACGTGCCGCCCGGCGTCGACCTCCGCTGCGACGAAGCCCTCCTTGGAAACGCCTTCCTCTCGCCCGTCCCTTTTCCTCGGCCGCTCGGAGTCAGATTCTTCGGCCTGCCGTGCCGAGGCCTGACCGCCACCTGTAAAACTCAAAGGACAGGATGTGATTTTAGCTATGTCTACAATACGACACCTCAGAAAACTGCTACATCAGCGCACCTGTCATCGCTCGCCTTGCTTAAGTTCGCTCCGGTGCGGATATCCCGTTCGCGCATCGATTCGCGCCTACAAAATACAACCGGAAAAGCGTGAACTAGGCGGAGTCGCCGACACGCCGATCCGCTGAGGTCGGACGCCGGCCCGCCTTTGTCCGGCGCTCCTCTCGCCTCTTCCGGGGGCCTGTGACGCACGGCTTGTCGCTCAGCCTCTGACAAACCCAAACAAACTGTGCAAAGTAAGGCGGTGGCCGCTGACCAGTAGCTTGATGAGACCGAAAGGTCTGTCATCTTTTCTGCATAAGCCTTCTAACTAGAGCTAAAACAAACAGAAAAGAGATACACCAAACCCCAAATATACCAACTAAGGCACATTCGAGATTGAACTCGCTCAACTACCGCACAAACTGCTGCTCCCAGAAGGCCAGAGTACAGCTTCTGACCCCCGCCAATGCAATGAAACTAACTGTGACAGCTGTCTACAGATACTTGCCCAGAGATGGACTGTAGTGTCTTCACCAAAAGAATCCGGTCACGCCAATGTTTTACCGCCACGCCACAAAGCTACGCTACCCCTGTCTTTAACATTGCTACACCCCTGGGGGGAGCGGCTCCAACCCCGACACGGTGCACAGACTCCGCAAACGCGACCGTGAGACACGAGAAGGCCACGAGCAAGAACGGCTACTGTGGCAAATGTAAGACTGGCGAGGAAGCCCTACGGCACCGTGACGTTGCGGATGCTTTATAGCGGCCCCGGGAAAGAGGCGACGGCTGTGGCCGGCGAAAGAAAGAGGCTGTCAAAACTGACATGACAGATGCATCAGAGGCCGGGTTTTAAGATCTAAGGCCTTTAAAAACGTGGGGAATGAAACCTGAGAAAAGAACTCGGGGCAAACGTAACGCTCGGAGGAGCTGCTGGCAGTGCCCGGCTTGGCGCCGCAATAGACGTCCGCTCAGAAACATCTACGACACGATGCACGCCAAACAGAGCTATGCTTTAAGCTACAACTACAGGAGAGAAACTGGCTTGATGAGCTCAATACCAATGAGTACAGATATTCAAGACTCATGAGATCTAATAAGGTACCTGGTGATCACAAAAAGCAGTGGAGGCATCGAGACCCGAGGGAGGTGCAGCGTAGAGCATAAGACAGACAACGCAACCTACACGACACAACCGCACGCGGGCTGAAAGCGCCCTGCCCGGCGCAGTCTAGCACGGTGCCGACGAGTAACCCACTCCCTTTGCCTATCCGAAGGCGACCGCTCCCGGACAGCCCTCTCCCATATGCTAACTTTAAAAGCCATCCCCTGCAACTCCCAAACTTGTCTGGACCTACCTTCTTACAGCGCTCTGCTCTCCTCCTCTGCCGCTCTTCGGTGGGCATCTAGCCAGTCCGCATCTGGAAAAATCACACCGAGTTATCAAACAAGTCACCCAGATGCCGAGTGAGAGCCAAACAATTCCGTATGGGCCGTATCGGCACGCTAACTGTACGCTCTTATTGCTATTCCGCCTATCCCCGACTCCACAGCCCTGGGCAGAACAGCTCCACACACACACCACACACAGAGACGGACGCTATACAGAACGCTACAAACAACGCGACTCACTCACAAATGAGAGAACACTCTCAGCGAGAGGAATGACTCCCAGACCAGAGAGGCTGCCGAACAAGGTGACCTATAGGGCACGACGCCCGGGTGAGGAAGCTCTATGGCAACCCCATAAGAGAATTGACCGTAAATGGCCCGTTATAAGAAGTTACTGTCAAAACCGAGATGATGGGTGCAGCAAGAAGCCCGTCTTCAAGACCTAAGAAGGTAAGGATGCAGGGAGGAAGGCCCAGTCCCTGAAAATGGATAGCTGGAGAGCAGAGCTCCGGACGCAGCCTGGTATAGCGCTGCAAATAGAGGACCCGCCAGAAACTTCCGACACGCAAGAACGATCCACGCCGTAAGCTTGCTATGCGAGAAAAGAAGCACCCGATTGGCGGTATGCTGACAAGTGCCGGTGTTCAAGAGCCTAGGGACGGCGCCTGAGAAGCGTTCCGTGCCCCTTGAGCGCAAAGAGGGCGTTGAGACCCAAGGAAGAGCTAAGACACACAGGACAAGACACGCAGACATAACACAGGCTGGAACTGCCCTGCCTGGTCTAGCATCGTGCTGACATGTAACCCGCTCCCTTTGCCCAGCCAAGGGGGACTGCTCCCAGACAGCCCTCTCCCCGGTGCTAGCCATAAAACCCCTCTGCCATGACCCCCAAACTCGCTCCCTCCCCAGCCACGGTCCCTCAACTTAGCTTTCCAAGGGCCGGGGATCCGAATCCATCGGCAACAGAAACTTCAACACCACACATTTGCTAACTGGGAATGTTCCTGCAGTCGCCCGGTGCCTCTTCATCAGCTACAATAGAAAACAGAACACAAAACAGCACTGTCAGTCAGCGTTGCATCAGCCGGCCAACACCAACCTCTCCCACGACACCCCCTTCCTCTGAAGCACCATGTCTTTCTGCTCACCTGCTCGGTCCAGAGACGGACCCTGCAGCTGTCCTCACTTGCAGCACCTAAGACGCCAAGAGACACAAAATTACTCCTACATTTGTCAGAAGTCACCGCTCCCACAATCGCCCTCGCCATTCCTCCAGCTCACCTCAAATGGCCGACCCACCTCCTTACGGTGCTCTGCTCCCCTCCTGTGCTGCTCTTTGGTGCGCTTCCTCTCTCTCTGCATCTGAAAAAAAAAAACCCAAAATAATTAAACAAGTCAGCCAGATGCTGAGTGAGAGCCAAACAATTCCAGACTGGCCATACTGACCCGCTAACCGTACACTTCTATTGCTATTCCGCCTAACCCTGGACTCAACAACCCTGGGCAGAGCAGCTCCACGCCCAAGACACACACACACACACACACACACACACACACACACAGGGATCAACGCTACACAGAGTGCTACAAACAACACAAATCACAAATGAGAGAAAACTCTCAGCGAGAGGAATGACTCCCGGACCGGAGAGGCTGCCCAACAAGATGACCTACAGGGCGTGACGCCCGGGCGCAGAAGCTCTATGGCAACCCCAGAAAAGAATGGGCTGTGATAGCCAGTTGTAAGAAGTTACCGTCAAAACCAGGGCGAGGGATGCGGCAAGAAGCCTCTCTTCAAGACCTAAGAATGTAACGACGCAGAGAAGAAGCCTCGGTCCCTGAGAAGGGACGGCTGGAGAGCAGAGCTCCCGATGCGGCCTAGGACTAGGCTGCAAAAAGAGGACCCGCCGGAAGCTTCCGAGATGCAAGAACGATCCACGCCGTGAGCTTGCAAGGCAAGCAAAGAAGCGCCCGACTGGTGCTACGCCAATGAGTGCAGGCCTCCGAGAGCCTAGGGATGGCAACCGAGAAGCACGCCGTGCCCCTTGAGCGCAAAGAGGGCGTTGAGACCCGAGGAAGGGCTGAGACACACACGACAAGACACACAACACCGCAAACACAGGCTGGAACTGCCCTGCCTGGTCTAGCATCATGCTGATGAGCAACCCGCTCCCTTTGCCTGCCTAAATGGGACTCCTCCCAGACAGCCCTCTCCCCTATGCTAACCATAAAACCCCTCCCCTGCAACCCCCAAACTTGCCCCCTCCTCAGCCCGCTCCCTCCCCGGCCACAGTCCCTCAACTTAGCTCGCAGACGGCCAGGGATCTCAAACCATCCGCAACAAACAATATGCGCATAGCACATCAGCTAACTGGGATCTTCCTGCAGTTGCCCGGTGCCTCTTCTTCATCTACAGGAAAAACAAACAAAAAACCACACCAAAGCAGTACCGTCAGTCAGCATCGCACCAGTCAACACCAACCTTGCCCACAACACCCCCCTCCTCAGAAGCACCGTGTCTTTCCGCTCACCTGCTCGGTCCAGAGACTGACCCTGCAGCTGTCATCCCTCGTGGCACCTAAGACGCCAAGAGACACAAAATTACTCCTACGTTTGTCAGAAGTCACCACTCCCACAATCGCCCTTGCCGTTCCTCCAGCTCACCTCAAATGGCCATCCGGTTCCAAGGGTGGCCGCACAGCGCCTGCAAGACCAGAGGGAAAAGCTCAAACTAGGTGCCGTATAGCACTTTGCTATTAGACACTGACAAGCACCTCACCTTCTCAGAACGCTCGACGGCACGCGGCTTCGCCCCTCCGAGGCTCCCTGCGGCACCTGCCAAAAATCAAGCGAGAGGCACGTGCTGAGACACTGCCCAAAACTGCAGCTTGCCCGCACCGATTCCTACCTCCCCCTTCTCGACCTCAGCCGCTTGCTCAACTGGCCTCCATCGTTTTGGGCTGCTGTCCTTGCGCCCCACCTAGAAAACACAAACAAAGGGTGCCTGTATCTTAACCAGCAATGCAACACCGGAAAAATAACTGCTGTACTTCAGCCCGCTAGTCGCCGCTCACCTGGCCCAAGTCACCTCCTGTGTCCTAAGGGGTCAATATCCAGCTTTGCACCTTCAAAATAAAAAGCCACACACAAATCTTAATGGAGTCATATCACCACCAGCCACACCTTCCCTCCGACTCCACTGGCCGACCCACCTCCTTACGGTGCTCTGCTCCCCTCCTGTGCTGCTCTTTGGTGCGCTTCCTCTCTCTCTGCATCTGATAAAAAACCCAAAATAATTAAACAAGTCAGCCAGATGCCGAGTGAGAGCCAAACAATTCCAGACTGGCCATACTGACACACTAACCGTACACTTCTATTGCTATTCCGCCTAACCCTGGACTCAACAACCCTGGGCAGAGCAGCTCCACGCCCAAGACACACACACACAGGGATCAACGCAACACAGAGTGCTACAAACAACACAAATCACAAATGAGAGAAAACTCTCAGCGAGAGGAATGACTCCTGGACCGGAGAGGCTGCCCAACAAGATGACCTACAGGGCGTGACGCCCGGGCGCAGAAGCTCTATGGCAACCCCAGAAAAGAATGGACCGTGATAGCCAGTTGTAAGAAGTTACCGTCAAAACCAGGGCGAGGGATGCGGCAAGAAGCCTCTTTTCAAGACCTAAGAATGTAACGATGCAGAGAAGAAGCCTCGGTCCCTGAGAAGGGACGGCTGGAGAGCAGAGCTCCCGATGCGGCCTAGGACTAGGCTGCAAAAAGAGGACCTGCCAGAAGCTTCCGAGATGCAAGAACGATCCACGCCGTGAGCTTGCAAGGCAAGCAAAGAAGCGCCCGACTGGTGCTACGCCAATGAGTGCAGGCATCCGAGAGCCTAGGGATGGCAACCGAGAAGCACGCCATGCCCCTTGAGCGCAAAGAGGGCGTTGAGACCCGAGGAAGGGCTGAGACACACACGACAAGACACACAACACCGCAAACACAGGCTGGAACTGCCCTGCCTGGTCTAGCATCGTGCTGACATGTAACCCGCTCCCTTTGCCCAGCCAAGGGGGACTGCTCCCAGACAGCCCTCTCCCCGGTGCTAGCCATAAAACCCCTCTGCCATGACCCCCAAACTCGCTCCCTCCCCAGCCACGGTCCCTCAACTTAGCTTTCCAAGGGCCGGGGATCCGAATCCATCGGCAACAGAAACTTCAACACCACACATTTGCTAACTGGGAATGTTCCTGCAGTCGCCCGGTGCCTCTTCATCAGCTACAATAGAAAACAGAACACAAAACAGCACTGTCAGTCAGCGTTGCATCAGCCGGCCAACACCAACCTCTCCCACGACACCCCCTTCCTCTGAAGCACCATGTCTTTCTGCTCACCTGCTCGGTCCAGAGACGGACCCTGCAGCTGTCCTCACTTGCAGCACCTAAGACGCCAAGAGACACAAAATTACTCCTACATTTGTCAGAAGTCACCGCTCCCACAATCGCCCTCGCCATTCCTCCAGCTCACCTCAAATGGCCGACCCACCTCCTTACGGTGCTCTGCTCCCCTCCTGTGCTGCTCTTTGGTGCGCTTCCTCTCTCTCTGCATCTGAAAAAAAAAAACCCAAAATAATTAAACAAGTCAGCCAGATGCTGAGTGAGAGCCAAACAATTCCAGACTGGCCATACTGACCCGCTAACCGTACACTTCTATTGCTATTCCGCCTAACCCTGGACTCAACAACCCTGGGCAGAGCAGCTCCACGCCCAAGACACACACACACACACACACACACACACACAGGGATCAACGCTACACAGAGTGCTACAAACAACACAAATCACAAATGAGAGAAAACTCTCAGCGAGAGGAATGACTCCTGGACCGGAGAGGCTGCCCAACAAGATGACCTACAGGGCGTGACGCCCGGGCGCAGAAGCTCTATGGCAACCCCAGAAAAGAATGGACTGTGATAGCCAGTTGTAAGAAGTTACCGTCAAAACCAGGGCGAGGGATGCGGCAAGAAGCCTCTCTTCAAGACCTAAGAATGTAACGACGCAGAGAAGAAGCCTCGGTCCCTGAGAAGGGACGGCTGGAGAGCAGAGCTCCCGATGCGGCCTAGGACTAGGCTGCAAAAAGAGGACCCGCCGGAAGCTTCCGAGATGCAAGAACGATCCACGCCGTGAGCTTGCAAGGCAAGCAAAGAAGCGCCCGACTGGTGCTACGCCAATGAGTGCAGGCATCCGAGAGCCTAGGGATGGCAACCGAGAAGCACGCCGTGCCCCTTGAGCGCAAAGAGGGCGTTGAGACCCGAGGAAGGGCTGAGACACACACGACAAGACACACAACACCGCAAACACAGGCTGGAACTGCCCTGCCTGGTCTAGCATCATGCTGATGAGCAACCCGCTCCCTTTGCCTGCCTAAATGGGACTCCTCCCAGACAGCCCTCTCCCCTATGCTAACCATAAAACCCCTCCCCTGCAACCCCCAAACTTGCCCCCTCCTCAGCCCGCTCCCTCCCCGGCCACAGTCCCTCAACTTAGCTCGCAGACGGCCAGGGATCTCAAACCATCCGCAACAAACAATATGCGCATAGCACATCAGCTAACTGGGATCTTCCTGCAGTTGCCCGGTGCCTCTTCTTCATCTACAGGAAAAACAAACAAAAAACCACACCAAAGCAGTACCGTCAGTCAGCATCGCACCAGTCAACACCAACCTTGCCCACAACACCCCCCTCCTCAGAAGCACCGTGTCTTTCCGCTCACCTGCTCGGTCCAGAGACTGACCCTGCAGCTGTCATCCCTCGTGGCACCTAAGACGCCAAGAGACACAAAATTACTCCTACGTTTGTCAGAAGTCACCACTCCCACAATCGCCCTTGCCGTTCCTCCAGCTCACCTCAAATGGCCATCCGGTTCCAAGGGTGGCCGCACAGCGCCTGCAAGACCAGAGGGAAAAGCTCAAACTAGGTGCCGTATAGCACTTTGCTATTAGACACTGACAAGCACCTCACCTTCTCAGAACGCTCGACGGCACGCGGCTTCGCCCCTCCGAGGCTCCCTGCGGCACCTGCCAAAAATCAAGCGAGAGGCACGTGCTGAGACACTGCCCAAAACTGCAGCTTGCCCGCACCGATTCCTACCTCCCCCTTCTCGACCTCAGCCGCTTGCTCAACTGGCCTCCATCGTTTTGGGCTGCTGTCCTTGCGCCCCACCTAGAAAACACAAACAAAGGGTGCCTGTATCTTAACCAGCAATGCAACACCGGAAAAATAACTGCTGTACTTCAGCCCGCTAGTCGCCGCTCACCTGGCCCAAGTCACCTCCTGTGTCCTAAGGGGTCAATATCCAGCTTTGCACCTTCAAAATAAAAAGCCACACACAAATCTTAATGGAGTCATATCACCACCAGCCACACCTTCCCTCCGACTCCACTGGCCGACCCACCTCCTTACGGTGCTCTGCTCCCCTCCTGTGCTGCTCTTTGGTGCGCTTCCTCTCTCTCTGCATCTGATAAAAAACCCAAAATAATTAAACAAGTCAGCCAGATGCCGAGTGAGAGCCAAACAATTCCAGACTGGCCATACTGACACACTAACCGTACACTTCTATTGCTATTCCGCCTAACCCTGGACTCAACAACCCTGGGCAGAGCAGCTCCACGCCCAAGACACACACACACAGGGATCAACGCAACACAGAGTGCTACAAACAACACAAATCACAAATGAGAGAAAACTCTCAGCGAGAGGAATGACTCCTGGACCGGAGAGGCTGCCCAACAAGATGACCTACAGGGCGTGACGCCCGGGCGCAGAAGCTCTATGGCAACCCCAGAAAAGAATGGACCGTGATAGCCAGTTGTAAGAAGTTACCGTCAAAACCAGGGCGAGGGATGCGGCAAGAAGCCTCTTTTCAAGACCTAAGAATGTAACGATGCAGAGAAGAAGCCTCGGTCCCTGAGAAGGGACGGCTGGAGAGCAGAGCTCCCGATGCGGCCTAGGACTAGGCTGCAAAAAGAGGACCTGCCAGAAGCTTCCGAGATGCAAGAACGATCCACGCCGTGAGCTTGCAAGGCAAGCAAAGAAGCGCCCGACTGGTGCTACGCCAATGAGTGCAGGCATCCGAGAGCCTAGGGATGGCAACCGAGAAGCACGCCATGCCCCTTGAGCGCAAAGAGGGCGTTGAGACCCGAGGAAGGGCTGAGACACACACGACAAGACACACAACACCGCAAACACAGGCTGGAACTGCCCTGCCTGGTCTAGCATCGTGCTGACATGTAACCCGCTCCCTTTGCCCAGCCAAGGGGGACTGCTCCCAGACAGCCCTCTCCCCGGTGCTAGCCATAAAACCCCTCTGCCATGACCCCCAAACTCGCTCCCTCCCCAGCCACGGTCCCTCAACTTAGCTTTCCAAGGGCCGGGGATCCGAATCCATCGGCAACAGAAACTTCAACACCACACATTTGCTAACTGGGAATGTTCCTGCAGTCGCCCGGTGCCTCTTCATCAGCTACAATAGAAAACAGAACACAAAACAGCACTGTCAGTCAGCGTTGCATCAGCCGGCCAACACCAACCTCTCCCACGACACCCCCTTCCTCTGAAGCACCATGTCTTTCTGCTCACCTGCTCGGTCCAGAGACGGACCCTGCAGCTGTCCTCACTTGCAGCACCTAAGACGCCAAGAGACACAAAATTACTCCTACATTTGTCAGAAGTCACCGCTCCCACAATCGCCCTCGCCATTCCTCCAGCTCACCTCAAATGGCCGACCCACCTCCTTACGGTGCTCTGCTCCCCTCCTGTGCTGCTCTTTGGTGCGCTTCCTCTCTCTCTGCATCTGAAAAAAAAAAACCCAAAATAATTAAACAAGTCAGCCAGATGCTGAGTGAGAGCCAAACAATTCCAGACTGGCCATACTGACCCGCTAACCGTACACTTCTATTGCTATTCCGCCTAACCCTGGACTCAACAACCCTGGGCAGAGCAGCTCCACGCCCAAGACACACACACACACACACACAGGGATCAACGCTACACAGAGTGCTACAAACAACACAAATCACAAATGAGAGAAAACTCTCAGCGAGAGGAATGACTCCTGGACCGGAGAGGCTGCCCAACAAGATGACCTACAGGGCGTGACGCCCGGGCGCAGAAGCTCTATGGCAACCCCAGAAAAGAATGGACTGTGATAGCCAGTTGTAAGAAGTTACCGTCAAAACCAGGGCGAGGGATGCGGCAAGAAGCCTCTCTTCAAGACCTAAGAATGTAACGACGCAGAGAAGAAGCCTCGGTCCCTGAGAAGGGACGGCTGGAGAGCAGAGCTCCCGATGCGGCCTAGGACTAGGCTGCAAAAAGAGGACCCGCCGGAAGCTTCCGAGATGCAAGAACGATCCACGCCGTGAGCTTGCAAGGCAAGCAAAGAAGCGCCCGACTGGTGCTACGCCAATGAGTGCAGGCATCCGAGAGCCTAGGGATGGCAACCGAGAAGCACGCCGTGCCCCTTGAGCGCAAAGAGGGCGTTGAGACCCGAGGAAGGGCTGAGACACACACGACAAGACACACAACACCGCAAACACAGGCTGGAACTGCCCTGCCTGGTCTAGCATCATGCTGATGAGCAACCCGCTCCCTTTGCCTGCCTAAATGGGACTCCTCCCAGACAGCCCTCTCCCCTATGCTAACCATAAAACCCCTCCCCTGCAACCCCCAAACTTGCCCCCTCCTCAGCCCGCTCCCTCCCCGGCCACAGTCCCTCAACTTAGCTCGCAGACGGCCAGGGATCTCAAACCATCCGCAACAAACAATATGCGCATAGCACATCAGCTAACTGGGATCTTCCTGCAGTTGCCCGGTGCCTCTTCTTCATCTACAGGAAAAACAAACAAAAAACCACACCAAAGCAGTACCGTCAGTCAGCATCGCACCAGTCAACACCAACCTTGCCCACAACACCCCCCTCCTCAGAAGCACCGTGTCTTTCCGCTCACCTGCTCGGTCCAGAGACTGACCCTGCAGCTGTCATCCCTCGTGGCACCTAAGACGCCAAGAGACACAAAATTACTCCTACGTTTGTCAGAAGTCACCACTCCCACAATCGCCCTTGCCGTTCCTCCAGCTCACCTCAAATGGCCATCCGGTTCCAAGGGTGGCCGCACAGCGCCTGCAAGACCAGAGGGAAAAGCTCAAACTAGGTGCCGTATAGCACTTTGCTATTAGACACTGACAAGCACCTCACCTTCTCAGAACGCTCAACGGCACGCGGCTTCGCCCCTCCGAGGCTCCCTGCGGCACCTGCCAAAAATCAAGCGAGAGGCACGTGCTGAGACACTGCCCAAAACTGCAGCTTGCCCGCACCGATTCCTACCTCCCCCTTCTCGACCTCAGCCGCTTGCTCAACTGGCCTCCATCGTTTTGGGCTGCTGTCCTTGCGCCCCACCTAGAAAACACAAACAAAGGGTGCCTGTATCTTAACCAGCAATGCAACACCGGAAAAATAACTGCTGTACTTCAGCCCGCTAGTCGCCGCTCACCTGGCCCAAGTCACCTCCTGTGTCCTAAGGGGTCAATATCCAGCTTTGCACCTTCAAAATAAAAAGCCACACACAAATCTTAATGGAGTCATATCACCACCAGCCACACCTTCCCTCCGACTCCACTGGCCGACCCACCTCCTTACGGTGCTCTGCTCCCCTCCTGTGCTGCTCTTTGGTGCGCTTCCTCTCTCTCTGCATCTGATAAAAAACCCAAAATAATTAAACAAGTCAGCCAGATGCCGAGTGAGAGCCAAACAATTCCAGACTGGCCATACTGACACACTAACCGTACACTTCTATTGCTATTCCGCCTAACCCTGGACTCAACAACCCTGGGCAGAGCAGCTCCATGCCCAAGACACACACACACAGGGATCAACGCAACACAGAGTGCTACAAACAACACAAATCACAAATGAGAGAAAACTCTCAGCGAGAGGAATGACTCCTGGACCGGAGAGGCTGCCCAACAAGATGACCTACAGGGCGTGACGCCCGGGCGCAGAAGCTCTATGGCAACCCCAGAAAAGAATGGACCGTGATAGCCAGTTGTAAGAAGTTACTGTCAAAACCAGGGCGAGGGATGCGGCAAGAAGCCTCTTTTCAAGACCTAAGAATGTAACGATGCAGAGAAGAAGCCTCGGTCCCTGAGAAGGGACGGCTGGAGAGCAGAGCTCCCGATGCGGCCTAGGACTAGGCTGCAAAAAGAGGACCTGCCAGAAGCTTCCGAGATGCAAGAACGATCCACGCCGTGAGCTTGCAAGGCAAGCAAAGAAGCGCCCGACTGGTGCTACGCCAATGAGTGCAGGCATCCGAGAGCCTAGGGATGGCAACCGAGAAGCACGCCATGCCCCTTGAGCGCAAAGAGGGCGTTGAGACCCGAGGAAGGGCTGAGACACACACGACAAGACACACAACACCGCAAACACAGGCTGGAACTGCCCTGCCTGGTCTAGCATCGTGCTGACATGTAACCCGCTCCCTTTGCCCAGCCAAGGGGGACTGCTCCCAGACAGCCCTCTCCCCGGTGCTAGCCATAAAACCCCTCTGCCATGACCCCCAAACTCGCTCCCTCCCCAGCCACGGTCCCTCAACTTAGCTTTCCAAGGGCCGGGGATCCGAATCCATCGGCAACAGAAACTTCAACACCACACATTTGCTAACTGGGAATGTTCCTGCAGTCGCCCGGTGCCTCTTCATCAGCTACAATAGAAAACAGAACACAAAACAGCACTGTCAGTCAGCGTTGCATCAGCCGGCCAACACCAACCTCTCCCACGACACCCCCTTCCTCTGAAGCACCATGTCTTTCTGCTCACCTGCTCGGTCCAGAGACGGACCCTGCAGCTGTCCTCACTTGCAGCACCTAAGACGCCAAGAGACACAAAATTACTCCTACATTTGTCAGAAGTCACCGCTCCCACAATCGCCCTCGCCATTCCTCCAGCTCACCTCAAATGGCCGACCCACCTCCTTACGGTGCTCTGCTCCCCTCCTGTGCTGCTCTTTGGTGCGCTTCCTCTCTCTCTGCATCTGAAAAAAAAAAACCCAAAATAATTAAACAAGTCAGCCAGATGCTGAGTGAGAGCCAAACAATTCCAGACTGGCCATACTGACCCGCTAACCGTACACTTCTATTGCTATTCCGCCTAACCCTGGACTCAACAACCCTGGGCAGAGCAGCTCCACGCCCAAGACACACACACACACACACACACACACACACACACAGGGATCAACGCTACACAGAGTGCTACAAACAACACAAATCACAAATGAGAGAAAACTCTCAGCGAGAGGAATGACTCCTGGACCGGAGAGGCTGCCCAACAAGATGACCTACAGGGCGTGACGCCCGGGCGCAGAAGCTCTATGGCAACCCCAGAAAAGAATGGACTGTGATAGCCAGTTGTAAGAAGTTACCGTCAAAACCAGGGCGAGGGATGCGGCAAGAAGCCTCTCTTCAAGACCTAAGAATGTAACGACGCAGAGAAGAAGCCTCGGTCCCTGAGAAGGGACGGCTGGAGAGCAGAGCTCCCGATGCGGCCTAGGACTAGGCTGCAAAAAGAGGACCCGCCGGAAGCTTCCGAGATGCAAGAACGATCCACGCCGTGAGCTTGCAAGGCAAGCAAAGAAGCGCCCGACTGGTGCTACGCCAATGAGTGCAGGCATCCGAGAGCCTAGGGATGGCAACCGAGAAGCACGCCGTGCCCCTTGAGCGCAAAGAGGGCGTTGAGACCCGAGGAAGGGCTGAGACACACACGACAAGACACACAACACCGCAAACACAGGCTGGAACTGCCCTGCCTGGTCTAGCATCATGCTGATGAGCAACCCGCTCCCTTTGCCTGCCTAAATGGGACTCCTCCCAGACAGCCCTCTCCCCTATGCTAACCATAAAACCCCTCCCCTGCAACCCCCAAACTTGCCCCCTCCTCAGCCCGCTCCCTCCCCGGCCACAGTCCCTCAACTTAGCTCGCAGACGGCCGGGGATCTCAAACCATCCGCAACAAACAATATGCGCATAGCACATCAGCTAACTGGGATCTTCCTGCAGTTGCCCGGTGCCTCTTCTTCATCTACAGGAAAAACAAACAGAAAACCACACCAAAGCAGTACCGTCAGTCAGCATCGCACCAGTCAACACCAACCTTGCCCACAACACCCCCCTCCTCAGAAGCACCGTGTCTTTCCGCTCACCTGCTCGGTCCAGAGACTGACCCTGCAGCTGTCATCCCTCGTGGCACCTAAGACGCCAAGAGACACAAAATTACTCCTACGTTTGTCAGAAGTCACCGCTCCCACAACCGCCCTCGCCGTTCCTCCAGCTCACCTCAAATGGCCATCCGGTTCCAAGGGTGGCCGCACAGCGCCTGCAAGACCAGAGGGAAAAGCTCAAACTAGGTGCCGTATAGCACTTTGCTATTAGACACTGACAAGCACCTCACCTTCTCAGAACGCTCGTCGGCACGTGGCTTCGCCCCTCCGAGGCTCCCTGCGGCACCTGCCAAAAATCAAGCGAGAGGCACGTGCTGAGACACTGCCCAAAACTGCAGCTTGCCCGCACCGATTCCTACCTCCCCCTTCTCGACCTCAGCCGCTTGCTCAACTGGCCTCCATCGTTTTGGGCTGCTGTCCTTGCGCCCCACCTAGAAAACACAAACAAAGGGTGCCTGTATCTTAACCAGCAATGCAACACCGGAAAAATAACTGCTGTACTTCAGCCCGCTAGTCGCCGCTCACCTGGCCCAAGTCACCTCCTGTGTCCTAAGGGGTCAATATCCAGCTTTGCACCTTCAAAATAAAAAGCCACACACAAATCTTAATGGAGTCATATCACCACCAGCCACACCTTCCCTCCGACTCCACTGGCCGACCCACCTCCTTACGGTGCTCTGCTCCCCTCCTGTGCTGCTCTTTGGTGCGCTTCCTCTCTCTCTGCATCTGATAAAAAACCCAAAATAATTAAACAAGTCAGCCAGATGCCGAGTGAGAGCCAAACAATTCCAGACTGGCCATACTGACACACTAACCGTACACTTCTATTGCTATTCCGCCTAACCCTGGACTCAACAACCCTGGGCAGAGCAGCTCCACGCCCAAGACACACACACACAGGGATCAACGCAACACAGAGTGCTACAAACAACACAAATCACAAATGAGAGAAAACTCTCAGCGAGAGGAATGACTCCTGGACCGGAGAGGCTGCCCAACAAGATGACCTACAGGGCGTGACGCCCGGGCGCAGAAGCTCTATGGCAACCCCAGAAAAGAATGGACCGTGATAGCCAGTTGTAAGAAGTTACTGTCAAAACCAGGGCGAGGGATGCGGCAAGAAGCCTCTTTTCAAGACCTAAGAATGTAACGATGCAGAGAAGAAGCCTCGGTCCCTGAGAAGGGACGGCTGGAGAGCAGAGCTCCCGATGCGGCCTAGGACTAGGCTGCAAAAAGAGGACCTGCCAGAAGCTTCCGAGATGCAAGAACGATCCACGCCGTGAGCTTGCAAGGCAAGCAAAGAAGCGCCCGACTGGTGCTACGCCAATGAGTGCAGGCATCCGAGAGCCTAGGGATGGCAACCGAGAAGCACGCCGTGCCCCTTGAGCGCAAAGAGGGCGTTGAGACCCGAGGAAGGGCTGAGACACACACGACAAGACACACAACACCGCAAACACAGGCTGGAACTGCCCTGCCTGGTCTAGCATCATGCTGATGAGCAACCCGCTCCCTTTACCTGCCTAAATGGGACTCCTCCCAGACAGCCCTCTCCCCTATGCTAACCATAAAACCCCTCCCCTGCAACCCCCAAACTTGCCCCCTCCTCAGCCCGCTCCCTCCCCGGCCACAGTCCCTCAACTTAGCTCGCAGACGGCCAGGGATCTCAAACCATCCGCAACAAACAATATGCGCATAGCACATCAGCTAACTGGGATCTTCCTGCAGTTGCCCGGTGCCTCTTCTTCATCTACAGGAAAAACAAACAAAAAACCACACCAAAGCAGTACCGTCAGTCAGCATCGCACCAGTCAACACCAACCTTGCCCACAACACCCCCCTCAGAAGCACTGTGTCTTTCCGCTCACCTGCTCGGTCCAGAGACTGACCCTGCAGCTGTCATCCCTCGTGGCACCTAAGATGCCAAGAGACACAAAATTACTCCTACGTTTGTCAGAAGTCACCGCTCCCACAACCGCCCTCACCGTTCTTCCAGCTCACCTCAAATGGCCATCCGGTCACAAAGGTGGCCGCACAGCGCCTGCAAAACCAGAGGGAAATGCTCAAACAAGTTGCCATATACTGCTTTGCTATTAGACACTGACAAGCACCTCACCTTCTCTGACTGCTCGTCGGCACGTGGCTTCGCCCCTCCGAGGCTCCCTGCGGCACCTGCCAAAAATCAAGCAAGAGGCACATGCTGAGACACTGCCCAGCACAGCCTCCCACACTGATTCTCATCTCCCCCTCCTTTACCTCAGATGCTTGCTCACCTGGCCTGCATCATTTTCGGGTGCCATCCTTGCACCACACCTAGGAAAAATAAACAATGGATACCTATATCTTAACCAGCAATGCAACACCAGAAAAATAACAGCTGTACTTCAGCCCGCTAGTCGCCGCTCACCTGGCCCAAGTCACCTCCCGTGTCTGTATCCTAAGGGGTCAATATCCAGCTTTGCACCTTCAAAATACAAAAATCTGAATGTACTCATATCGCCACCAGCCACACCTTCCCTCCGACTCCACTGGCCGACCCACCTCCTTACGGTGCTCTGCTCCCCTCCTGTGCTGCTCTTTGGTGCGCTTCCTCTCTCTCTGCATCTGATAAAAAAACCCCAAAATAATTAAACAAGTCAGCCAGATGCCGAGTGAGAGCCAAACAATTCCAGACTGGCCATACTGACCCGCTAACCGTACACTTCTATTGCTATTCCGCCTAACCCTGGACTCAACAACCCTGGGCAGAGCAGCTCCACGCCCAAGACACACACACACACACACACAGGGATCAACGCTACACAGAGTGCTACAAACAACACAAATCACAAATGAGAGAAAACTCTCAGCGAGAGGAATGACTCCTGGACCGGAGAGGCTGCCCAACAAGATGACCTACAGGGCGTGACGCCTGGGCGCAGAAGCTCTATGGCAACCCCAGAAAAGAATGGACTGTGATAGCCAGTTGTAAGAAGTTACCGTCAAAACCAGGGCGAGGGATGCGGCAAGAAGCCTCTCTTCAAGACCTAAGAATGTAACGACGCAGAGAAGAAGCCTCGGTCCCTGAGAAGGGACGGCTGGAGAGCAGAGCTCCCGATGCGGCCTAGGACTAGGCTGCAAAAAGAGGACCCGCCGGAAGCTTCCGAGATGCAAGAACGATCCACGCCGTAAGCTTGCAAGGCAAGCAAAGAAGCGCCCGACTGGCGCTACGCCAATGAGCGGAGGCATCCGAGAGCCTAGGGATGGCAACCGACAAGCACGCCGTGCCCCTTGAGCGCAAAGAGGGCGTTGAGACCCGAGGAAGGGCTAAGACACACACGACAAGACACACAGACATAACACAGGCTGGAACTGCCCTGCCCGGTCTAGCATCATGCCAATGAGCAACCCGCTCCCTTTGCCTGCCCAAATGGAACTGCTCCCAGACAGCCCTCTCCTCTACGCTAACCCTAAATGCTTCCAAGAACAAGAGAACATAACTGCTGTGACCGGTACTAGAGAAAGCCTCATTGTTCGCTTACGGAAAAAGGTAAAACTAGAAAATAGAAAAGGCTTTGTGTCAGGACCACGATAAAAGACAGACCCCCAGCTGGAGACCGTTATGAGCGCAGGCGATACGCATCCTCTTCACCGTGAAATTCCAGGGAATACGGTCGCTCGAGCCTGTGCTGGAAATAAATGCCTAGTCTGTGTCTCTAAGTAACTGTGACATCCAGATGGACGGTGAAGGGATGGATGCAAAAATTAAGTCAGGGAATAAAGAAAGCAGAAGGTACAGGGAAGCAGAGACTTCATAGTTGAGGAAGGTATATTTTAACCTACCCCATGCTTCACAAGATGAGACTCTTCTGACATTCAGCTCCGCTTATGGCCATGCCGAGGGCTGGATAACTTACGCCGCACATCTAGGGATCATCGTGCCTCCGGTTGGCTGCGATGCGACTGAGCTAGAATAGACCTCGGTGCCACCCAAATCCAACTGTAAAACTTACCTGAGAATGGGTGATGAGCCCTCCTCTTTCACAACTGTCCCTCAGTCCCAAAACTTTAGAAACTCCTTCTCTTCTCCTGAACTCTGAGAAGGAACCCCGTTCCTTCCTGACAGCTCTCTCCTTGTATTTGCGCCCCCCAAACCCCTCGTGTCGGCCGCTCCTCAAAGCCTTACCCTACGTTCTGCAGACGACTCTTACCTTCTATCTTCCCGTGAGCTATGAGCCTGCAAAACAAAACAAAGTCCCGATGCTTATAATCTACAAGAAGCCTACAGCGAGCCTCAAAGGTTCTAGGAACAACATGGTACTCCGTGGGCGATCGGGAAAAGCGGCGAGCTGTCCCGTAGCCTGAAAGACGCTATACCTTACATCCCTGCTGCTTTCTTCAGAAATACTAAAACTCTGTGAACAAATACGTACAAGATGCTGACCCTAACCCTTGCTAGATAATCTCATCGTCGGTCCTATTAACAGAAATACTACTGGCATCTTACATAGCTTACAGGAAAACTGGAGAAAAAACCCCAAGGTTCCATCTTCTGTAAAATCAGGAAATCCACTAAAATGCAATGGACCTAGGAAAAAAAAAAGAAATACATGTTATTAAATGATCTCACAAACCTCGGAATACTCAATGTAAAAATACTGACCTAAAAAATAATAAATGAAAAACCCCACCAAATCTGCATAAAGCATACTTTCTATTAAATACACTGCTTAACCTTGACCAGTCCTGAGACTCTTATCTCAGATGCATCTACCCAAAAAGCCAAACTAATGCTAAAGCTGCCATTGACTGAAGGACCAGCATAGCTCTGATACCACAGAAGCCTGGAAGCAGATTGAGCTCCCTGGCAGAGGCCTGCGGTTCATATACCCCGTGCCCCGCCCACCATCCTTCCCACCAGCCCCTGGGAAAGGGGAGGGGCTGACCACCACAAGGCTTAAAAGCGGCCAGAGAGGCAGCGGTGGATTTTCTTACCTGTCTTGAGTTTATGGTGTGCTAAGTGCTGAATAGAGAAAGCGGCTCTTGCTGGAAACAATGATACCCGCTCTTTTACTGCGACTCCATCTATCATATCGATGATGTGACCGGGTATGTAATTAGTTTTGATTTTTCTGGGCTGTATACAGCAAAAGATAAATGGTACGCTAAATGTTGTTGCACAGTAGTTAATTAAATGCAATGACAATCTTGTTGTTGAAAATTATGTCTGTTAGTTTACTATAAAAACCCCAAAATGCTCCAGGCTTACACGTTGTTTTGAGCGAGACTGCATGTACCGCCTAACTTCTACCGGAACTATGTTCTGGATAAGACCCAATGCAAAGCCTGAATAGACCCTGTGAGAAGCCCTTCTCAAAAATATCTCTGGCTGAAGAGTAAATTACTTACTGTAAATTGTCAGCTAACCTCGACAGTCTCTCCGACTGACTCCCTTAACGGAACTAGATGAGTCCCAAAGGAGAGAAGGTGCCAGAAAACCATAGAAAATTAAAAATATGCATCAGAAATGCTGCAAAACACCCTTACGAACAGGCAAGTAGCTAGAACAAAATATCGGCAATATTAACAAAATATCAGCGATAATTAAAGCGCCGCCGTAGTATGGATGCTGTTTTTGGCGTGAATCCGAAATGTAGCCCCGTACCGGCTACCGTGAAGGAAACTAATCCTATCCCGTCCAAAACCGGCACGCGCAGAAACGCAGTTTTAAAAGTTGCGGTACAGGAAATGCAGGAGAAAAAATAAAAATGGGACGAAAAACTAGATATAGGAACTTAAACAGAAAATTTGGAGAGCGACAGAGTATGGGAAAGACAAGAAAACAATAAAAAAAACAGACGTCAATGTAAAACTTGTCACAGAAAGAAAACGTAATAAGGGATGGCATTAAGCCAGGCAAGAAAAAAATTTAAAATGAGGATATGGTAAAAAATAGATGCCGACAAGGAAATACTATTTAAGAGGCGACGGGGTATGTGACGGACGTCAATAAATTTAAAAATATGGATAGGGAGCTTGATAAAAGTAGATGTGGAATGAAAATGGAAAAAGCGACAGTGTTCAGAACACATGGGAAAAAAATTAAAAATAAAGACAGCGAATGGGTTAAAGTAAACAGAAAATTTTAAAAGCAAAGGCATTAAGGAAAGACACGACAAAATAAAAATAAGGGTAGGGTGATAGAGACACACAGAGGAAGCAAATGATAAAAGCAGGGGCATTAAGGAAAGAAAAGGAAAAGTTACAAAACAAGAATAGGGAGAAAAATACGGAGAGACGTAGGAAGAAAATTTCAAAAGCAACGGGGTACAGGACGGATGAGAAACAAATAAGGCAGAATTGGTTAAAGTGGACGTTGAAAAAATTTTAAAAGCAAGGAGGTATAGGGCAGATGAGAAAACAAAAAATAGGGACATCAAAGCAAATAAGCTTAGACATAGAAAGAAAATTTTAAATGCGACAGCTTTAAGGAAAGATGAGAATAAAATAAGAACGGGGGGAAAATAGCACGTGCGCAAAACTAAAAATCAACGATGTATGTGACAAAAAAAATGGACCGAGTATGGGAAACTAAATAAATGGAGACATTGAAAATTCTTACAGCGATCCTGTGCAGGGCACAGAAGGAGGCATTAAAAAATAGAGACCGGGAGTCGGATAGAGGGAGACGTAGAAATTTTTAAAAGCGATAGGCTACAAGAAACGTCAGAAAGAAGAAAAAAGTAGGAATGGGGATGAGAATAGAAGGAAACATTGAAAGAAAATTTAAAAAGCGGCAGGGTATACGGAAGAAAAGGATGAATTAAAATTTAGGGAAAGGGAGATGGATATATGGAGTTGTTGAAAGAGAAATTAAATAGCAATGGCCTATAAGGAACATAGAAAACAATTTTAAAAAATCAAGAAAGGGAGACAGAGAGATGTAGAAGGAATTTTAACAAGCAACTGAGTACAAGAAATAAAACGTAGGGACGGGAAGACGGGTAGAGGACAATGTGGAAAGAAAATTTAAAAACTGATGGGATACAAGAAACACAGAAATATTAAAAAAGGGACAGGGAGCTGAAGAGAAGGAAACATAAAAATTTAAAAAGTGACTGGGTACAGAGGGA
This sequence comes from Grus americana, assembly GCF_028858705.1. Lineage (NCBI taxonomy): Eukaryota > Metazoa > Chordata > Aves > Gruiformes > Gruidae > Grus > Grus americana. Next base: position 10,267 of record NW_026561774.1, on the reverse strand, counting down.
GGAATAAAAAATAGGGAGAGGGAAACAGATTTGTTAAATCTACCAGAGGTGAGTTACCCTAGGTTTGCTTTACTGCAGTGCTGGTTGCAAGGGGGAAACGGCTCCGCCAAATGTACGTGCGGGTGATTACCGAGATGCAGGTTCTATAGAATCAAAATATACGTATCCATTTTTTTCCAAGAAAAGGCAGTCCTACGATAATAATTTCTTGGAATTCATTTCCATATTCTCCTCCCTGTCACGCATGCTCGGTGATTTGAGTCTTCGGTGGTCACGCACCCGTGTCCGCCGGATGGCCCTCTTCTTGCAGGCGTGCGCGGTATCCTTGCTGCGGATGCGCCTGTCTGTAACAACTTACTTTGTAAGATTAATGTTCCCGGGCCTATTGTCCGGTTGGGTGGGGACCGTACGAGGAACATAGCGGCACTGTACGCTGCTGGGGTCGGTTAGCTTCGTTATCTATTACCTTGATTAGAAACCCCTTTCCCGTGATTATAGGCTTTAAAACAGTTCTAGGCCTTAAGCAGCTTTCTAGTTAGCATAAGTTTTCTTCTAGCTAGGCTTCTATATTTTTTACAGTTCCCTCCGTTTGTTTTTATTGCATCCCTGCAATTATTTATATCCTCGAGCTCCTTGCCATTTTGCTACTGTACTAGAAAAACAGGTTATACAAGATTGAAAAATCGCTATTACGTGTACAATCCCTACGATCGCTAAGGCTGCTACAGCAAGGGCCTTTTTGAGCCGCACAGATAGATCAGGAACCCGGGAAGTCAACCCCGACACAGTATCGGTAAAACCCCGAGATGTATCGTCTTTTTGTACTTGTCGCATTTGAGAACTAATTGCACAGATTTTATGTACGTCAGTCAATAATTCCCCTGAATGATCTATACGCGTGCGACGACTCGCATTTAGCGTTGTGTGAACTCCACTTTGTGATGCTAACGTAATATATAAGGCCATACAATTTTGAAGGGTAATTTTTGAGAGTTCTGCAATTTCAATTTGCCGGTTTTTCAATTTCTCCTGATATGTTTAAAATCGCTTTTTCCAGTTCGGTCACCCCTAAAGATGGTACGAACCATCGGAGAAAAGAATGAAATCCCGAGGGCTTTTCTATTAATGGGGTATCGGTCCTTTTAACGCGAGTTAAAAAGGTGCGATGCCAGACGGGAACTTCTACAGTTTTCGGGAGAATTTGTAAATCCGCAATTACCAATCCTAGAGTGCGAATTCCTCCCCGACGCGGTGGAAGTACTTTATAAGCTTTGTCGCTACGCGACCGAAATACTCCCGATGCCTTTGGTCCCCTCCGGGCCCGGCTCGAGCGAGATTTAATAGGATTAGTTGTGTTACATTTAGTCCGATTTCCTGCAAAAGCATGGTTAAGACTAAACTGCCGAGTCCGACTCTCTGGGGGGTAACGTCTCTCTACGCAGAGGATGTTACGCTATTCGTCTAAAGGAGGAATTTTGATGGTGCGGTGCACGTTAGAGATCGGATCTGCCAAGGACTGTGCTAAGAGGTGTTCTTCTTAATCCAGAGAGATGGTCTCCTGCCTGCAGGAGGTCCCCCTCCTCTGTTTCTTTAATGAAGCTGCCAGCTGGATCCCCTTTATTTTATTCTTCAGCTGCGTTGCCTTTTTCTGGCCTCGGGCTTGGGCCGCAGCAGCTCCTCTCTGTGGCCAGTAAGTGTCCAGCTATCCTTTTTTGCCTGTGCCTCTAGGAGAAGGAAGCCAAATGCAACCCACACAAACCTGAGGCAGATGCAGCAAACAACATCCCCAGAGAGGAACCAACAACTGAGCCCTCACCGCTGCCTCTGGGAGAGGGAAACAACCAGCAACTCTCATCCACAGTGATGACTGTAGCTCTCCTGAAGCAGCAACCCCTTCTTCTGGAGGAGCTTTTGGAGACGTCACTGTTTTCTCCAAACTGATGCTAATGACACCAGCATTTATGGTGCAATAAACTATCTTTGAGGGCCAGCATGCTAACATGAAGACAGGGTCAGGCAGCAGTCTGTGGCTATGGGACAGGCTACAGGGGAGGTGCTGCAGCTGGGAGCAGCTGTGTGGGCTAACCAGAGCTGGAGCATTTTTGTTGAGGTGAGAGGCAGACAGTGCCTTTTCCAAGAGGGGAAACAACAGCTGCCGGCACGCACTGGCAAACACCACGTGTCAGCCGAGTGCCGTAAGACTACAGCTCCCAGCGTGCCACAGGAGGCAGCCTTCCACGCTTCCTGACCCTGCGGGGACACTGTCCCATTCCCTCGCACCAACTCACCGAAATCCCCACGGAGCCGTGATAGCAGCACCGAGCTCCGCAGCGCGGCTCCGGGCTGGACCGCCAGCCAGCACCCCCCCCCAAGCTCCGACACAGCACAGACGCCCGCCAGCTCCAGGCAACCCTCGCTGCCTGGCTGCAACACAGCGCAGACCCCCCCCCCCCCCACCACATGGCTCCAGGCAGCCCCCCTCCCACTCCATGCCTCTGACCCGGACCCTGCCACCCACGCCTGCCCCCCTCCCCCCTCAGAGGCACCCCCCGCTGCCCCACTCACATTCTCCCTCTGTGCAGCCACAGCCCAGCAACACCTCCACTCCTCCCTTGGCTCACAGCAGCCCCTTATAGGGAGGGGCCGTGGCCATCAGCCTCACTGCCCACACCTGGGGCACCAGCAGCCTCACTGCCTGCACCTGGGGCTCCTCCAGCCCCAACCCACAGCTGGAGCCCCGCAGGAACAGGGGGCCATCGCCTGACCCCCCCCACACCTCCTCCCCTGCCTTCCATCATGGCCCCTCGCCCCCCGCAAAGGAAGCGCCAATGCAGCCGGCACGGCAAAAGAGACCGCAAGCGTTTATTCAGTCACACACAGAGCCGGTCCCGGGAGAGACTCCGCACCGGGGCTCGGGGCCCGGCCCTGGGGCGCCTCGGCTGTCCTACCCAGAGCCATGCTCGCCAGTCTAGTGTGGAACAGACACACGGTCGGTCCATCAGGCTGCTGGAGAGCTGGGCTGCTATGTGCAGGCTGCCGCCAAAACCGAGGAGCCAGCTGCAGGACGCTAGAAGAGAGGAGAAAAGGGGCAGCCAGCTGGATGGGGGGGCGCCGGCAGCGAGCGAGAAAGCACGAGGCAAGGAAAGGGATGACGAGTGAAGGACGGGGACAGGGAGCCTGACAGAGAGGGAGGAAGAAGCGGCAGGAAGAGAGGCAGCGGGACGGTGACCGACAAACAAGGACGGGGAGCGTGACAGAGAGGCAGAAATGACCCTGGGCGGGCAGCGCCACGGCGAGGGAGGAAAAGAGAATAAGGGCAGGGAGCCGGACCGAGAGGTACGGCGAGGGACAGTGGCATGGGGAGCAGGACAGAGCAACAGAGAATAAAAAAAGGAAGCGGGAGCGTGAGAGAACCGGGCTGGGGAGCAGGGAGAAGGAGAGATCAACAGAGGGAAAGAGGACCGGGGAGCGGGACGCTGGGGCAGAGTGAGAAAAAGAGGGGCAGGGAGCAGGACAGAGGGGCAGAGGCAGAAGGAGGACAGAGGGACAGAGAGACAAAAGAGGGAGACGAGGACTGGGCAGAGGGGAGAGAAAGACAGGGCAAGGAGCAGAGACACAAAGGTGCCAGGAAAAGGACGGTCAGATGGAGTGAGAAACAGGGTCGGGGAGCAGGACAAAAGGACAAAGAAAAAGGGGAGGAAGAAGGAAGGAAGGATAAAGGTGGGACAGGGAACGGGACATATGCAGTGAAACAAACTAGAACAGATAAGAGAGGACAGGGATTGAGGAACACAGAGAGAGATGCAGACTGCGAAGGTAAGCAAAACCAGCGACAGGCAGGAGGACCTGGTTCTGACACCCCATCGCTCCCGATGTCGCTTCCACAGCCTCAAAAAATGCGACGTGCCGCAAGACAAGAGAATGGGAGAGTGAAAGCAAAGGCACGGGAAACTTCACGCTCTTAGTAATTTCACTGAGCATCACAGCTTACAGTTACTCAATGTCTTCCGGTGTCACGGGATGAGGTACAACTGATTTCGTCTCCATATCTCTGGACAGAGCTTTTCTCATATCTGGGGGGGGGGAAGATACTCTAAGACGACAGTCCTTGCACAAAGCCACCTTCAGCGAATTCTCTATTACAATAAGGTCGTTTCTAACCCAGAAGATTTCACAGAATCATAGAGTATCTCAAGTTGGAAGGGACCCATACGGATCGCCGAGACCAAGCCCCCGCTCCACGCGGGACTACCTAAAACTAAACCGTGCGACTAAGAGCATCGTTCAGATGCTCCTTGAACTCCTGACAGGCTCGGTGGCTGCGACCGCTTCCCTGGGGAGCCTGTTCCGTGACTGACCGACCGCCCTCTCAGTGAAAAGCCTTTTCCCAACGTCCGGTCTGAACTTGCCCTGACGCAGCTTCGTCCCGTTTCCTTGGGTCCTAGTGCCGGTCACCGGAGAGAGCGGAGGTCAGCGCCTCCCCCTCCGCCGTCCCCCTCGAGGAAGGTGTAGACTGCGATGAGGTCACCCCTCGGCCTTCCCTTCTCCAAGCTGAACAAACCAAGTGACCTCAGCCGCTCCCCTAAGTCTTGCCTCGGAGACCTCTCGCCATCTCGGTCGCCCTCCTCCGCGCACGCTCCGAGAGCGTGGTTCGGCAGCACCGCTCTCGACTGGAACCTAACGCTGCACGTAACTCAGCTGAGTGGAAAGGAAATGACGGGCTAAAGGGCCAAATACACGATTTAAGGCAGCCGCAACGACAGCAGACGTCTGTCCGTAGCCCTTCTATTTATTTCACAGCGCTCCTGCGTATCAAACGAACGGTACCAGAATAGAAAAGGTATACAGCGTGGCCATGTTACCCCTCGGGGAGGACGGCGAAAGGAGAGAAGATCTAGAAAGAGGAAGCAGCTGGTACTTCACTTTTGGTAACAGAATTAACATCAACATGTTCCTTCCCTTTGAAATTGAAAACACCACCCAATTCTCTGCCACTGTTGACCACCGACACTTGTAAATTTCTAGTGAAACACCTGAGGAAAACAAAGTTTCAGGTCCCTGGCTAGGGGAAGAAACCAGGCAAGCGCCACCGTTCCTTCTCCCCGACAACACTAGCAAAAAAAAACCAGCTGCTGGGGGCGAGCGTTCCTCCGAAAGAAAAATCAGGTGAGAAACCGCATTTTTATTTTCAGCTTACCTACAGGATAAATGTCTTTGTAGTTGTTTCTGCCACAGATGCTACAAAACGCGTAAACTGCACAAAGATTGTTTTGTAACTGACCTAAGGTTCAGTACGAAAAGCTACCTAAAGGAGTACGCAAAGTCTCACTCATCAACAATTATCTGACCCTGTTTCATATTAAAAAAAAAAGTAATGCTAATCACACAGACAAGCCCCAGAACCCTCAACATGAGAATCTTTCTGTTCAGCCGGAGGCAGAACGAGTACTTACCACGGGCATCCTCATCTGGCTCTCCGCTGCTAGCAGAGTGGCACGCCAACGCTGTCCGGTACACGCCGTAGTACGCCTAGTTGCTTCTATGTATTTACCGCCGCCTGATTTGATACTCTCACAAAGAGATCGATGAAAAAGCCACCCTTTCTTTGAAAAAAATAAAAACCAAAACCACACAGTTAAGGAACGGTAGGTGAATGTATTTCTAAATCATAACCCACGGCTTGCAGGCAGACCAAGAGCAGCTCTGACGATGCGATACGCTCATCAAACATCTTTCACGCCGGAATAACAGATGTACTCCTTTACCATGGGACGCATCCGGCACAGGGACAAATTTCATGCTGTTTTTGTCACACGACCGTTCTTCTGCACCAGCCAGTGGGTTCAGAATTAAGGACGGGACAAGCTAAACGCTCACACGAGCCTCCTATCCGTAAGAAACTATAAAAATAGAAAAAAAAACTTCCATGTTTTAGATCGCGTTGCCTTAGGGACTGCCTCCTTCAAAGCCTGCCTGTTGGGGGGGAGTGGGGGGGGGTTGGGGTGCGTGTGCGCACACGCACGCGCGTGAGGCGTGGAAATCGGTCACAGAATTCAGTTGCCTAACGAGAGACGGCCCTTCTCCTCGCAAGGCAAACGTTTCAAAACATCGTACTCTTTTCCGATTTTACTGGCTGATACTAGGGTTGCCCTACCAGCATGAGTTGGAGACCCGTCCCTCTGGGTCCGTGTGATGCCAAATTAAATATTCTGCAAGTAACCGAGCAGGAGATGGAAAGTAAGCTAAGATACTCTCTGCCGTACAACGTTTGTTCGCCATCGTCCCCGAGGGAATCGCACAAAGCCCACGCTTGCTGAACCGGTACGTCGGAGGCCCTACGGGAAACGGCGCTGACGTTTCGCCAAGCTCTTCTCCTGTCAAGAAGAGGACCTTTTCTGCGGCATCCCTATTGGCGTTCGGCCTGCTTTCGGCCCATTCTGGCAGGTCAGCTTTCAGAGAAAGCCTGAGATTTCAAACCGCCAAGCAACATTCACGATTCTTGCTCTCTGACTACGGGGAATTTCAGCGAATCGGAATGCTACTTAGAGCCACGTTCCGGGTCTGTTTCGCCGCAAACCAAATATCTAAGCCACGGACCGGGCGCCCATAGAAAAATCACTTTAAAAGATTAAAGACAAGCACAGTGCTCACTTTTCTGAAATTTCTTCCAGTAGCGCCATCAATTTAGCGGCCGAACCCAGCCATCGAAATTCCGGTGCAACGGAGCGAGCAGGAACGTGTCCGTGCCGCTCTTCCCTGGCCACGGAGCCTTCCGCTCTACCTGTTACTGCGAATGTACGGAGCATCGGCGCAGCGGCACCTGTGCAATAACGCACCGCCCACAGCTATACAGAAGAAGAATCTGAGACGACGGTAGAAGACCCCAGACCAAAAGTCACCGCGGGACTAAGGGACGCGCGGACAGCGCGCAAGGGGCGGGTGTCCGGGACCCAAGCGTGTAACGGCCCCGGGATTTCTTTGTTCCGGGTCCCTCTCTTTGGAGGCGCCCCGCCCGGGCCGATCCCGCTGCTGCACCTTTCAGTTACGTTAATTATTTTACAAAATCCGACACCCGGAGACTGCTGCCGGAAGCCTCGGGTCGAGCCCGAAGGAGGAGGAGGAGGAAGCGCGCCCGAGAAGAAGCGTGCGCGCGATACTGTGAACGGGGTGCGAACGCTGGGGCGGCAGCTGCTCCTCCTCAAACAGAGACAGAGAGAGAAAGAAGAGGGGGAAAGCCACAGGGTACAGAGGGCGGAAGTGGAAAAGAGGGGCCGGGAGCCGGACAGAGAGAGGTGGAGAAAGAGGCCCTCGGAAGGGAAGGGACGGGCTGCGGGGCAGAGGGGGACTTGCCAGCACCAGGTTCGTGGTTCCACCCGATAATCTTAAAGGTCTCTGCCAACCTCGACGATTCGGTTGCTTTAAAAAACAATCGGGATCTCGAGGCGGACCGAGAGACGGAGAATATAAAAATGGTCGCGGCTAAGAGGGAAGAGAGGGAGGAATCGCGAGACAGGGAGAGGCAAGCCAGGCAGGGGAAAAAGTACCGACAGGCTTCTGCAGTGACAGGGAGGAATTGAAAATTTGAGCGAGGGAGCTGGACAGAGAGAGAGACAGGGAAAGGTAAGACGGTGGCGAGCTACCGGGCAGAGAAGCAGAGTTTAAAGCCGGGGACCAGGAGAGGGACAGAGAGGGAAGGAGAAAGGAATGAAGGGACGGGCTGCGGGGCAGACAGGGAGGAAGGAAGGAAGGAAGAAAGAAAGAGGGACAGGGAGCCAGACGAACAGCGACGGGGAAAGAAAAAGGTACCGACGGGCTAGGAGGCAGAGAGGGGAGACTTTAGAAAAACAGGGACGGGGAACGAGATGGAGAAAAGGAACCGTAGCGACGGGTGCCGGGACAGAGAGGCGGGCCTTCAAAACGAGGGGCAGGGAAGAGGCTCAAGAGGGACGGAGAAAGAGAGAGACTCACAATGACTCGCTACGGAGCCGAGAAGGAAGACCTCGAACAACAGGAACGAGGAGCCGCACAGAGAGAGCCAGAGACGGCAGAAATACCGATGGGCTACAGGACTGAGGGGGAGGAATGCAGAAACAGTGGCTGGGGGCCAGACAGAGAGACAGGGAGAGAGAGAAGGAAACAATAACCACGGGCTACGGGGCAGAGAGAGCGAGGACCTAAAAAAGGTGGGGACAGGCAGCCCGTCAGAGCGAGATGGAAAAAGAACATAGCGGGGAGCAGAAAGCAAACCAAAAAACCCCACAGCGGGGTGGGAAAGCGAGGGGGGCAGAGGAGGGCCCGCGACGCAGAGGAGAGGCGATGGGGCCCCGCGGGCCCAGGACTCACCGCAGCTCTGGCTCTCGGCGCTGCCGGGAGAGCTTGCCAGCGCAGACGCTTCTTTCTCCTGCTCTCCGCCTTTCCTTTGCTGTCACTCCGGTCGCTCGGCTGTCCTCCGCCTAAGAGAATACACGGGTGTCTTACAGCTCCGAGGAGATGAGTCTGCCTAGATGAGTAGCCTGCCTCCCTCCCTCCCTCGGTACGCGGCCGCACTGTACTTTGGGTTATGCGTGGTGACCCTGCGGTGCCCGTCGGCAGCCTGACCTGCCGCGGAGCGCAACGAGGGATCTTTCCTCACCCGGCGAGGCAGGCGCTCTCTTGCCTGCAGCGGGAGGCAGCTGCCGGCCGGAGAGCCTTCCATCTCTTCTTCTTCTTCTTCTTCACCTTTCTCTGGCCATTCCAGCTTCCCTTAGGGCAGCTCCTGTCCACGGCCGGTAAGCGCTCCGCTGCCTGTCCCTTTTCGCCCCCATGCCACGAGGCGAGCCAGGCCAGGCACAGGCGAGGCGGGTGCAGTCGACGGCATCCCCAAGGGAGGGATGGGCAACCACATCCTCAGCGCGGCCTGGGAGAGGGAAAGAAAAAGCAGTGGCCGTTACTACCAGAGATCGGCCCTGGCCGGAGACCCTCCTCCTTCTGCAGGGCCTTCCGGAGACGCCGCTCTTTCCCCGCGCTGCTGCTGCCAGCACCCCCGTTCAGGAAGAAAGCGGCACAGGCGAGGGCCAGCTTGCCGCCTTCACGCCAGGGCTCGGGGGCGGCCTGGGGCTGCCGGACAGGCTTCCGGAGAGTCCGACCGGTAGCGCTCGTCTCGGGACACCGGGCGACGCCTCACCGCGCGCGCGTGCTCTCGTAGCATGGCCGCACCGCTGCTCGGGAGCGGCTGGAAGCCTGCAGAAAACCACTTGAAACCAGCAAAAAAAACCCTCAACCTCACGCTCCTGCGAGAGCAAGTCGGGCTCTCCGGCAGCCACGTCCGCGAAAACGACGCCTCCCGGCACGCACTGGCAAGTGCCGCGTGGCAGCCATTAGAGTGCCGTAAGACTACACTTCCCGGCGTGCTCCGGGGAGCCAATATGGCCGACCAGCAGCCACGTGCCCCAAGACTGCAACTCCCGGCGTTCGCGAGAGGCAGCCTTCCACGCTTCCTGACCCTGTGGGGACACCGTCCCGTGCCCTCACCCGAAAGCCGACTCACCCGAAAGCCCCACCGAGCCGCGATGGCAGCCCCGAGCTCCGCAGCGCGGCTCCGGGCTGGACCCCCCCCCCGCCCCCACCTCCCCTCAGCCACCTCCGAAAGGCGCGGACGCGCGCCGGCTCCAGGCAGCCCCTGCCTCCCGGCTCCAGACGGTCTCTCCGCCCGCTTCCGACACGGCGCGCACCTCCCCCCCCACCCGCCGCACGAATCCGGGCAGCGCCCCTCCCCTCTGTGACACGGATGCCGCCCTCCTCGGGGCTTTCCCCGGGACCCGCCGGTCCATCCCGCTGCCCCACTCACCTTCTCCCTCCGTGCAGCCGCAGCCCAGCGACGTCTCCGCTCCTCCCTCGGCTCACAACAGCCTCTGCACACCGGCTGCCGGCAAGCGGTTCAGGGGAGGAGCCGCAGCGCTGCACTGCGCATGCGCGGCTCTGACGCTGCAGTACCGAAATTTGATCGCCAGGAGGCAGCACCGAGGGAACAAGCGAAGCGAACTGCATGAGGGGCGGGGTTTGGCGTGCGACGGGGCGGAGTTCTCGTGAGGGGCGCAGCTTGGTGTGCGTGGGGGCGGAGTTTTGGTGAGGGGCGGGGCTTCGCGTGCGTCTTAGCAGCTCTCTAGCCATTTTGGAGATTCAAGCCTCAAAACTGCAAACGTCCATGCCCTGCTCCCAGGCGAAACCTGCCAGCCCCAAATGCTGTGTCTTTGCTGAAACCTCTACCATGGCCCCATTCACAGCCCTC
>NW_026561773.1:0-32027 GCF_028858705.1 Grus americana | reverse complement strand
GGCGGAGTTTGCGTGAGGGGCGGGGCTTGGCGTGCATCAGGGCGGAGTTTGCGTGAGGGGCGGAGTTTGCGTGAGGGGCGGGGCTTGGCATGCATCAGGGCGGAGTTTGCATGAGGGGCGGAGTTTGCATTGGGGCGGGGCTTGGCGTGCATCAGGGCGGAGTTTGTGTGGGGGCGGAGTTTGCGTGAGGGGGGCTTGGCGTGCATCAGGGCGGAGTTTGCCTGAGGGGCGGGGCTTGGCTTGCATCAGGGCGGAGTTTGCACCGGGGGCGGAGTTTCCATGAGGGGCGGGGCTTGGTGTGCGTGAGGGGCGGAGTTTGCAGGGGGGCGGAGTTTGCGGGGGGGGCCCCGAGTTTGGCATGGGTCAGGGGCGGAGCCAAGAAGCATCACTTTTGGATCCCGAGGATGCGAGCAATGTGACCTTGTTGAATACGTTAATACCCCCACACACACCTCCTCCCCTGCCCTCCATCACGGCCCCTCGCCCCCCCCGCAAAGGAAGCGCCAACGCAGCCGGCACGGCAAAAGAGACCGCAAGCGTTTATTCAGTCACACACAGAGCCGGTTCCGGGAGAGACTCCGCACCGGGGCTCGGGGCCCGGCCCTGGGGCACCTCGGCTGTCCTACCCGAGCCACGCTCGCCAGTCCGGCGTGGAACAGACACACGGTCGGTCCGTCAGGCTGCTGGAGAGCTGGGCTGCTATGTGCAGGCTGCCGCCAAAACCGAGGAGCCAGCTGCAGGACGCTAGAAGAGAGGAGAAAAGGGGCAGCCAGCTGGATGGGGGGGGGCGGCGGCGGCGAGCGAGAAAGCACGAGGCAAGGAAAGGGACGGCGAGTGAAGGACGGGGACAGGGAGCCTGACAGAGAGGGAGGAAGAAGCGGCAGGAAGAGAGGCAGCGGGACGGCGACCGACAAACCAGGACGGGGAGCGGGACAGAGAGGCAGAAACGACCCTGGGCGGGCAGCGCCACGGCGAGGGAGGAAAAGAGAATAAGGGCAGGGAGCCGGACCGAGAGGTACGGCGAGGGACAGCGGCACGGGGAGCAGGACAGAGCAACAGAGAATAAAAAAAGGAAGCGGGAGCGTGAGAGAACCGGGCTGGGGAGCAGGGAGAAGGAGAGATAAAAGGAGAGAGCAACAGAGGGAAAGAGGACCGGGGAGCGGGACGCTGGGGCAGAGTGAGAACAAGAGGGGCAGGGAGCAGGACAGAGGGGCAGAGGCAGAAGGAGGACAGAGGGACAGAGAGACAAAAGAGGGAGACGAGGACTGGGCAGAGGGGAGAGAAAGACGGGGGCAAGGAGCAGAGACACAAAGGTGCCAGGAAAAGGACGGTCAGATGGAGCGAGAAACAGGGTCGGGGAGCAGGACAAAAGGACAAAGAAAAAGGCGAGGAAGAAGGAAGGAAGGATAAAGGTGGGACAGGGAACGGGACATACGCAGCGAAACAAAGCAGAACAGAGAAGAGAGGACAGGGATTGAGGAACAGAGAGAGAGACGCAGGCTGGTACACAGAGACGGCGAAGGTAAGCAAAACCAGCGACAGGCAGGAGGACCTGGTTCTGACAACCCATCGCTCCCGGTGTCGCTTCCACGGCCTCAAAAAATGCGACGTGCCGCAAGACAAGAGAATGGGAGAGTGAAAGCAAAGGCACGGGAAACTTAACGCTCTTAGTAATTTCACTGAGCATCACAGCTTACAGTTACTCAATGTCTTCCGGTGTCACAGGGTGAGGTACAACTGATTTCGTCTCCATATCTCTGGACAGAGCTTTTCTCATATCTGGGGGGGGGGGGAAGAAAAAAAAAAAAAGATATTCTAAGACGACAGTCCTTGCACAAAGCCACGTTCAGCGAATTCTCTATTACAATAAGGTCGTTTCTAACCCAGAAGATTTCACAGAATCATAGAGTATCTCAAGTTGGAAGGGACCCATACGGATCACCGAGACCAAGCCCCCGCTCCACGCGGGACTACCTAAAACTAAACCGTGCGACTAAGAGCATCGTTCAGACGCTCCTTGAACTCCTGACAGGCTCGGTGGCTGCGACCGCTTCCCTGGGGAGCCTGTTCCGTGACTGACCGACCGCCCTCTCAGTGAAAAGCCTTTTCCCAACGTCCGGTCTGAACTTGCCCTGACGCAGCTTCGTCCCGTTTCCTCGGGTCCTAGTGCCGGTCACCGGAGAGAGCGGAGGTCAGCGCCTCCCCCTCCGCCGTCCCCCTCGAGGAAGGTGTAGACTGCGATGAGGTCACCCTCGGCCTTCCCTTCTCCAAGCTGAACAAACCAAGTGACCTCAGCCGCTCCCCCTAAGTCTTGCCTCGGAGACCTCTCGCCATCTCGGTCGCCCTCCTCCGCGCACGCTCCAGAGCGTTGTTCGGCGGCACGCTCTCGACTGGAACCTAACGCTGCACGTAACTCAACTGAGCGGAAAGGAAATGACGGGCTAAAGGGACAAATACACGATTTAAGGCAGCCGCAACGATGGCAGATGTCTGTCCGTAGCCCTTCTATTTATTTCACAGCGCTCCTGCGTATCAAACGAACGGTACCAGAGCAGAAAAGGTATACGGCGTGGCCACGTTACCCCTCGGGGAGGACGGCGAAAGGAGAGAAGATCTAGAAAGAGGAAGCAGCTGGTACTTCGCTTTTGGTAACAGAATTAACATCAACACGTTCCTTCCCTTTGAAATTGAAAACGCCACCCAATTCTCTGCCACTGTTGACCACCGACACTTGTAAATTTCTAGTGAAACAGCTGAGGAAAACAAAGTTTCAGGTCCCTGGCTAGGGGAAGAAACCAGGCAAGCGCCGCCGTTCCTTCCCCCCGACAACACTAGCAAAAAAAACCAGCCGCTGGGGGCGAGCGTTCCTCCGAAAGAAAAATCAGGTGAGAAACCGCATTTTTATTTTCAGCTTACCTACAGGATAAATGTCTTTGTAGTTGCTACAAAACGTGTAAACTGCACAAAGATTAAGTTTTGTAACCGATCTAAGGTTCAGTACGAAAAACTACCTAAAGGAGTACGCAAAGTCCCACTCATCAACAATTATCTGACCCTGTTTCATATTAAAAAAAAAAAAAAAAAAAAAAGTAATGCTAATCACACAGACAAGCCCAGGAACCCTCAACATGAGAATCTTTCCGTTCAGCCGGAGGCAGAACGAGTACTTACCACGGGCATCCTCATCTGGCTCTCCGCTGCTAGCAGAGCGGCACGCCAACGCTGTCCGGTACACGCCGTAGTACGCCTAGTTGCTTCTACGTATTTACCGCCGCCTGATTTGATACTCTCACAAAGAGATCGACGAAAAAGCCACCCTTTCTTTGAAAAAATAAAAACCAAAACCACACAGTTAAGGAACGGTAGGCGAACGTATTTCTAAATCATAACCCACGGCTTGCAGGCAGACCAAGAGCAGCTCTGACGATGCGGTACGCTCATCAAACATCTTTCACGCAGGAATAACAGATGTACTCCTTTACCACGGGACGCAGCCGGCACAGGGACAAATTTCATGCTGTTTTTGTCACACGACCGTCCTTCTGCACCAGCCAGTGGGTTCAGAATTAAGGACAGGACAGGCTAAACGCTCACACGAGCCTCCTATCCGTAAGAAACTATTAAAAATAGAAAAAAAAACTTCCACGTTTTAGATCGCGTTGCCTTAGGGACTGCCTCCTTCAAAGCCTGCCTGTTGGGGGGGGGGGGTGGGGGGGCGCGTGTGCGCGCACGCACGCGCGTGAGGCGTGGAAATCGGTCGCAGAATTCAGTTGCCTAACGAGAGACGGCCCTTCTCCTCGCAAGGCAAACGTTTCAAAACGTCGTACTCTTTTCCGATTTTACCGGCTGGTACTGGGGTTGCCCTACCAGCATGAGTTGGGGACCCGTCCCTCTGGGTCCGTGCGACGCCAAATTAAATATTCTGCAAGTAACCGAGCAGGAGATGGAAAGTAAGCTAAGATGCTCTCTGCCGTACAAGGTTTGTTCGCCATCGTCCCCGAGGGAATCGCACAAAGCCCACGCTTGCCGAACCGGTACGTCGGAGGCCCTACGGGAAACGGCGCTGACGTTTCGCCAAGCTCTTCTCCTGTCAAGAAGAGGACCTTTTCTGCGGCATCCCTATTGGCGTTCGGCCTGCTTTCGGCTCATTCTGGCAGGTCAGCTTTCAGAGAAAGCCTGAGATTTCAAACCGCCAAGCAACATTCACCATTCTTGCTCTCTGACTACGGGGAATTTCAGCGAATCGGAACGCTACTTGGAGCCACGTTCCGGGTCTGTTTCGCCGCAAACCAAATATCTAAGCCACGGACCGGGCGCCCGTAGAAAAATTACTTTAAAAGATTAAAGACAAGCACAGTACTCACTTTTCTGAAATTTCTTCCGGTAGCGCCATCAATTTAGCGGCCGAACCCAGCCGTCGAAATTCCGGTGCAACGGAGCGAGCAGGAACGTGTCCGTGCCGCTCTTCCCTGGCCACGGAGCCTTCCGCTCTACCCGTTACTGCGAACGTACGGAGCATCGGCGCAGCAGCACCTGTGGAATAACGCACCGCCCACAGCTATACAGAAGAAGAATCCGAGACGACGGTAGAAGACCCCAGACCAAAAGTCACCGCGGGACTAAGGGACGCGCGGACAGCGCGCGAGGGGCGGGTGTCCGGGACCCAAGCGTGGAACGGCCCCGGGATTTCTTTGTTCGGGGTCCCTCTCTTTGGAGGCGCCCCGCCCGGGCCGATCCCGCTGCTGCACCTTTCAGTTACGTTAATTATTTTACAAAATCCGACACCCGGAGACTGCTGCCGGAAGCCTCGGGTCGACCCGAGGAGGAGGAGGAGGAGGAAGCGCGCCCGAGAAGAAGCGTGCGCGCGACACCGTGAACGGGGTGCGAACGCTGGGGCGGCAGCTGCTCCTCCTCAAACAGAGACAGAGAGAGAAAGAAGAGGGGGAAAGCCACAGGGTACAGAGGGCGGAAGTGGAAAAGAGGGGCCGGGAGCCGGACAGAGGGAGGTGGAGAAAGAGGCCGTCGGAAGGGAAGGGACGGGCTGCGGGGCAGAGGGGGACTTGCCAGCGCCAGGTTCGCGGTTCCACCCGATAATCGTAAAGGTCTCTGCCAACCTCGACGATTCGGTCGCTTTAAAAAACAATCGGGATCTCGAGGCGGACCGAGGGAGAGACGGAGAATATAAAAACGGTCGCGGCTAAGAGGGCAGAGAGGGAGGAATCGCGAGACAGGGAGAGGCAAGCCGGGCAGGGGAAAAAGTCCCGACAGGCTTCTGCAGCGACAGGGAGGAATTGAAGATTCGAGAGAGGGAGCTGGACAGAGAGAGAGACGGGGAAAGGTAAGACGGTGGCGAGCTACCGGGCAGAGAAGCAGAGTTTAATGCCGGGGACCGGGAGAGGGACAGAGAGGGAAGGAGAAAGGAACGAAGGGACGGGCTGCGGGGCAGACAGGGAGGAAGGAAGGAAGAGAAAGAAAGAGGGACAGGGAGCCAGACGAACCGCGACGGGGAAAGAAAAAGGTACCGACGGGCTAGGAGGCAGAGAGGGGAGACTTTAGAAAAACAGGGACGGGGAGCGAGACGGAGCCAGACCGAAAAAAGGAACCATAGCGACGGGTGCCGGGACAGAGAGGCGGGCCTTCAAAACGAGGGGCAGGGACGAGGCTCAAGAGGGACGGAGAAAGAGAGAGACTCACGACGACTCGCTACGGAGCCGAGAAGGAAGACCTCGAACAACAGGAACGAGGAGCCGCACAGAGAGAGCCAGAGACGGCAGAAATACCGACGGGCTACAGGACCGAGGGGGAGGAATGCAGAAACAGTGGCTGGGGGCCGGACAGAGAGACAGGGAGAGAGAGAAGGAAACAATAGCCACGGGCTACGGGGCAGAGAGAGCGAGGACCTAAAAAAGGTGGGGACAGGCAGCCCGTCAGAGCGAGATGGAAAAAGAACATAGCGGGGAGCAGAAAGCAAACCAAAAAACCCCACAGCGGGGTGGGAAAGCGAGGGGGGCAGAGGAGGGCCCGCGACGCAGAGGAGAGGCGATGGGGCCCCGCGGGCCCAGGACTCACCGCAGCTCTGGCTCTCGGCGCTGCCGGGAGAGCTTGCCAGCGCAGACGCTTCTTTCTCCCGCTCTCCGCCTTTCCTTTGCTGTCACTCCGGTCGCTCGGCTGTCCTCCGCCTAAGAGAATACACGGGTGTCTTACAGCTCCGAGGAGACGAGTCTGCCTAGATGAGTAGCCTGCCTCCCTGCCTCCCTCGGTACGCGGCCGCACCGTGCTTTGGATTACGCGTGGCGACCCTGCGGTGCCCGTCGGCAGCCTGACCTGCCGCGGAGCGCAACGAGGGATCTTTCCTCACCCGGCGAGGCAGGCGCTCTCTTGCCTGCAGCGGGAGGCAGCTGCCGGCCGGAGAGCCTTCCATCTCTTCTTCTTCTTCTTCACCTTTCTCTGGCCATTCCAGCTTCCCTTAGGGCAGCTCCTGTCCACGGCCGGTAAGCGCTCCGCCGCCTGTCCCTTTTCGCCCCCACGCCACGAGGCGAGCCAGGCCAGGCACAGGCGAGGCGGGTGCAGTCGACGGCATCCCCAAGGGAGGGACGGGCAACCACGTCCTCAGCGCGGCCTGGGAGAGGGAAAGAAAAAGCAGTGGCCGTTACTACCGGAGGTCGGCCCTGGCCGGAGACCCTCCTCCTTCTGCAGGGGCTTCCGGAGACGCCGCTCTTTCCCCGCGCTGCTGCCGCTGCCGCCGCCGCCAGCACCCCTGTTCAGGAAGAAAGCGGCACAGGCGAGGGCCAGCTTGCCGCCTTCACGCCAGGGCTCGGGGGCGGCCTGGGGCTGCCGGACAGGCTTCCGGAGAGTCCGACCGGTAGCGCTCGTCTCGGGACACCGGGCAACGCCTCGCCGCGCGCGCGCTCTCGTAGCACGGCCGCACCGCTGCTCGGGAGCGGCTGGAAGCCTGCAGAAAACCACTCGAAACCGGCAAAAAAACCCCAACCTCGCGCTCCTGCGAGAGCAAGTCGGGCTGTCCGGCAGCCACGTCCGCGAAAACGACGCCTCCCGGCACGCACTGGCAAGCGCCGCGTGGCAGCCATTAGAGTGCCGTAAGACTACACTTCCCGGCGTGCTCCGGGGAGCCAATATGGCCGACCAGCAGCCGCGTGCCCCAAGACTGCAACTGCCGGCGTGCCGCGGGAGGCAGCCTTCCACGCTTCCTGACCCTGCGGGGACACCGTCCCGTGCCCTCACCCCAAAGCCGACTCACCCGAAAGCCCCGCCGAGCCGCGACGGCAGCCCCGAGCTCCGCAGCGCGGCTCCGGGCTGGCGCCCCCCCCCCGCCCCCGCCCCCGCCTCCCCTCAGCCACCTCCGAAAGGCGCGGACGCCCGCCGGCTCCGGGCAGCCCCCGCCGCGCGGCTCCGGACGGTCTCCCCGCCCGGTTCCGACACGGCGCGCACCCCCCCCACCCGCCGCACGGCTCCGGGCAGCCCCCCTCCCCTCTGTGACACGGACCCCGCCGCCCCCCCGCCCCCCCGCCTCTCCTCGGAGGCGGCACCGCTGCCGCCGCCCTCCTCGGGGCTTTCCCCGGGACCCGCCGGTCCGTCCCGCTGCCCCGCTCACCTTCTCCCTCCGTGCAGCCGCAGCCCGGCGACGCCTCCGCTCCTCCCTCGGCTCACAGCAGCCCCTGCACACCGGCTGCCGGCAGCCGGTTCCGGGGAGGGGGCGTGGCGCTGCACTGCGCATGCGCGGCGCTGCCGCTGCAGTACCGAAATTTGGTCGCTAGGCGGCAGCACCGAGCGAGCATGCGCTGTGCGCTGCGTGAGGGGCGGGGCTTGGCGTGCGTCGGGGGCGGAGTTTGCGTGAGGGGCGGGGCTTGGCGTGCGTCGCGGGCGGAGTTTGCGTCGGGGGCGGAGTTTGCGTGAGGGGCGGGGCTTGGCGTGCGTCGGGGGCGGAGTTTGCGTGAGGGGCGGAGCTTGGCTTGCGTCGGGGCGGAGTTTGAGTGAGGGGCGGGGCTTGGCGTGCGTGGGGGGCGGAGTTTGCGTGGGGGCGGAGGCGTGCGGGCGTGCGTGGGGCGGAGTTTGCGTGAGGGGCGGAGGGGCGGGGCTTGGCGTGCGTCGGGGGCGGAGTTTGCGTGAGGGGCGGAGTTTGCGTGTGGGGCGGAGTTTGCGTGAGGGGCGGGTCTTGGCGTGCGTCGGGGCGGAGTTTGCGTGAGGGGCGGAGTTTGCGTGAGGGGGGGGTTTGCGTCGGGGTTGCGTCGGGGCGGGCTTGGTTGCATCGGGCGGAGTTTGCGGGGGCGGAGTTTGCGTGAGGGGCGGAGTTTGCGTCGGGGGCGGAGTTTGCGTGAGGGCGGGGCTTGGCGTGCATCGGGGCGGAGTTTGCGAGAGGGGCGGAGTTTGCGTGAGGGGCGGGGCTTGGCGTGAGGGGCGGAGTTTGCGTGGGGGCGGAGTTTGCGTGAGGGGGGGCTTGGCGTGCGTCAGGGGCGGAGTTTGCGTGAGGGGCGGAGTTTGCGTGAGCGGGGCTTGGCGTGCGTCAGGGTCAGAGTTTGTGTGGGGGCGGAGTTTGCGTGAGGGGCGCTTGGCGTGCATGGCGGAGTTTGCGTGAGGGGCGGGGCTTGGCTGCATCAGGGCGGAGTTTGCGGGGGCGGAGTTTGCATGAGGGGCGGGGTTTGGCGTGGTTTGCGCGGAGTTTGCGGGGGGGGCCCGAGTTTGGTGGGGTCAGGGGCGGAGCCAAGAAGCATCACTTTTGGATCCCGAGGATGCGAGCAATGTGACCTTGTTGAATACGTTAATACCCCCACACACACCTCCTCCCCTGCCCTCCATCACCCCCCGCCCCCCCCCCCCCCCCCCGCAAAGGAAGCGCCAACGCAGCCGGCACGGCAAAAGAGACCGCAAGCGTTTATTCAGTCACACACAGAGCCGGTCCCGGGAGAGACTCCGCACCGGGGCTCGGGGCCCGGCCCTGGGGCACCTCGGCTGTCCTACCCAGAGCCACGCTCGCCAGTCCGGCGTGGAACAGACACACGGTCGGTCCGTCAGGCTGCTGGAGAGCTGGGCTGCTATGTGCAGGCTGCCGCCAAAACCGAGGAGCCAGCTGCAGGACGCTAGAAGAGAGGAGAAAAGGGGCAGCCAGCTGGATGGGGGGGGGCGGCGGCGGCGAGCGAGAAAGCACGAGGCAAGGAAAGGGACGGCGAGTGAAGGACGGGGACAGGGAGCCTGACAGAGAGGGAGGAAGAAGCGGCAGGAAGAGAGGCAGCGGGACGGCGACCGACAAACCAGGACGGGGAGCGGGACAGAGAGGCAGAAACGACCCTGGGCGGGCAGCGCCACGGCGAGGGAGGAAAAGAGAATAAGGGCAGGGAGCCGGACCGAGAGGTACGGCGAGGGACAGCGGCACGGGGAGCAGGACAGAGCAACAGAGAATAAAAAAAGGAAGCGGGAGCGTGAGAGAACCGGGCTGGGGAGCAGGGAGAAGGAGAGATAAAAGGAGAGAGCAACAGAGGGAAAGAGGACCGGGGAGCGGGACGCTGGGGCAGAGTGAGAACAAGAGGGGCAGGGAGCAGGACAGAGGGGCAGAGGCAGAAGGAGGACAGAGGGACAGAGAGACAAAAGAGGGAGACGAGGACTGGGCAGAGGGGAGAGAAAGACGGGGGCAAGGAGCAGAGACACAAAGGTGCCAGGAAAAGGACGGTCAGATGGAGCGAGAAACAGGGTCGGGGAGCAGGACAAAAGGACAAAGAAAAAGGCGAGGAAGAAGGAAGGAAGGATAAAGGTGGGACAGGGAACGGGACATACGCAGCGAAACAAAGCAGAACAGAGAAGAGAGGACAGGGATTGAGGAACAGAGAGAGAGACGCAGGCTGGTACACAGAGACGGCGAAGGTAAGCAAAACCAGCGACGGGCAGGAGGACCTGGTTCTGACAACCCATCGCTCTCGGTGTCGCTTCCACGGCCTCAAAAAATGCGACGTGCCGCAAGACAAGAGAATGGGAGAGTGAAAGCAAAGGCACGGGAAACTTAACGCTCTTAGTAATTTCACTGAGCATCACAGCTTACAGTTACTCAATGTCTTCCGGTGTCACAGGGTGAGGTACAACTGATTTCGTCTCCATATCTCTGGACAGAGCTTTTCTCATATCTGGGGGGGGGGAGGGGGGAAGAAAAAAAAAAAAGATATTCTAAGACGACAGTCCTTGCACAAAGCCACGTTCAGCGAATTCTCTATTACAATAAGGTCGTTTCTAACCCAGAAGATTTCACAGAATCATAGAGTATCTCAAGTTGGAAGGGACCCATACGGATCACCGAGACCAAGCCCCCGCTCCACGCGGGACTACCTAAAACTAAACCGTGCGACTAAGAGCATCGTTCAGACGCTCCTTGAACTCCTGACAGGCTCGGTGGCTGCGACCGCTTCCCTGGGGAGCCTGTTCCGTGACTGACCGACCGCCCTCTCAGTGAAAAGCCTTTTCCCAACGTCCGGTCTGAACTTGCCCTGACGCAGCTTCGTCCCGTTTCCTCGGGTCCTAGTGCCGGTCACCGGAGAGAGCGGAGGTCAGCGCCTCCCCCTCCGCCGTCCCCCTCGAGGAAGGTGTAGACTGCGATGAGGTCACCCCTCGGCCTTCCCTTCTCCAAGCTGAACAAACCAAGTGACCTCAGCCGCTCCCCCTAAGTCTCGCCTCGGAGACCTCTCGCCATCTCGGTCGCCCTCCTCCGCGCACGCTCCCAGAGCGTTGTTCGGCGGCACCGCTCTCGACTGGAACCTAACGCTGCACGTAACTCAACTGAGCGGAAAGGAAATGACGGGCTAAAGGGACAAATACACGATTTAAGGCAGCCGCAACGATGGCAGATGTCTGTCCGTAGCCCTTCTATTTATTTCACAGCGCTCCTGCGTATCAAACGAACGGTACCAGAGCAGAAAAGGTATACGGCGTGGCCACGTTACCCCTCGGGGAGGACGGCGAAAGGAGAGAAGATCTAGAAAGAGGAAGCAGCTGGTACTTCGCTTTTGGTAACAGAATTAACATCAACACGTTCCTTCCCTTTGAAATTGAAAACGCCACCCAATTCTCTGCCACTGTTGACCACCGACACTTGTAAATTTCTAGTGAAACAGCTGAGGAAAACAAAGTTTCAGGTCCCTGGCTAGGGGAAGAAATCAGGCAAGCGCCGCCGTTCCTTCCCCCCGACAACACTAGCAAAAAAAACCAGCCGCTGGGGGCGAGCGTTCCTCCGAAAGAAAAATCAGGTGAGAAACCGCATTTTTATTTTCAGCTTACCTACAGGATAAATGTCTTTGTAGTTGCTACAAAACGTGTAAACTGCACAAAGATTAAGTTTTGTAACCGATCTAAGGTTCAGTACGAAAAACTACCTAAAGGAGTACGCAAAGTCCCACTCATCAACAATTATCTGACCCTGTTTCATATTAAAAAAAAAAAAAAAAAAAAAAGTAATGCTAATCACACAGACAAGCCCAGGAACCCTCAACATGAGAATCTTTCCGTTCAGCCGGAGGCAGAACGAGTACTTACCACGGGCATCCTCATCTGGCTCTCCGCTGCTAGCAGAGCGGCACGCCAACGCTGTCCGGTACACGCCGTAGTACGCCTAGTTGCTTCTACGTATTTACCGCCGCCTGATTTGATACTCTCACAAAGAGATCGACGAAAAAGCCACCCTTTCTTTGAAAAAATAAAAACCAAAACCACACAGTTAAGGAACGGTAGGCGAACGTATTTCTAAATCATAACCCACGGCTTGCAGGCAGACCAAGAGCAGCTCTGACGATGCGGTACGCTCATCAAACATCTTTCACGCAGGAATAACAGATGTACTCCTTTACCACGGGACGCAGCCGGCACAGGGACAAATTTCATGCTGTTTTTGTCACACGACCGTCCTTCTGCACCAGCCAGTGGGTTCAGAATTAAGGACAGGACAGGCTAAACGCTCACACGAGCCTCCTATCCGTAAGAAACTATTAAAAATAGAAAAAAAAACTTCCACGTTTTAGATCGCGTTGCCTTAGGGACTGCCTCCTTCAAAGCCTGCCTGTTGGGGGGGGGGGGGGGGGGGGCGCGTGTGCGCGCACGCCCGCGCGTGAGGCGTGGAAATCGGTCGCAGAATTCAGTTGCCTAACGAGAGACGGCCCTTCTCCTCGCAAGGCAAACGTTTCAAAACGTCGTACTCTTTTCCGATTTTACCGGCTGGTACTGGGGTTGCCCTACCAGCATGAGTTGGGGACCCGTCCCTCTGGGTCCGTGCGACGCCAAATTAAATATTCTGCAAGTAACCGAGCAGGAGATGGAAAGTAAGCTAAGATACTCTCTGCCGTACAAGGTTTGTTCGCCATCGTCCCCGAGGGAATCGCACAAAGCCCACGCTTGCCGAACCGGTACGTCGGAGGCCCTACGGGAAACGGCGCTGACGTTTCGCCAAGCTCTTCTCCTGTCAAGAAGAGGACCTTTTCTGCGGCATCCCTATTGGCGTTCGGCCTGCTTTCGGCTCATTCTGGCAGGTCAGCTTTCAGAGAAAGCCTGAGATTTCAAACCGCCAAGCAACATTCACCATTCTTGCTCTCTGACTACGGGGAATTTCAGCGAATCGGAACGCTACTTGGAGCCACGTTCCGGGTCTGTTTCGCCGCAAACCAAATATCTAAGCCACGGACCGGGCGCCCGTAGAAAAATTACTTTAAAAGATTAAAGACAAGCACAGTACTCACTTTTCTGAAATTTCTTCCGGTAGCGCCATCAATTTAGCGGCCGAACCCAGCCGTCGAAATTCCGGTGCAACGGAGCGAGCAGGAACGTGTCCGTGCCGCTCTTCCCTGGCCACGGAGCCTTCCGCTCTACCCGTTACTGCGAACGTACGGAGCATCGGCGCAGCAGCACCTGTGGAATAACGCACCGCCCACAGCTATACAGAAGAAGAATCCGAGACGACGGTAGAAGACCCCAGACCAAAAGTCACCGCGGGACTAAGGGACGCGCGGACAGCGCGCGAGGGGCGGGTGTCCGGGACCCAAGCGTGGAACGGCCCCGGGATTTCTTTGTTCGGGGTCCCTCTCTTTGGAGGCGCCCCGCCCGGGCCGATCCCGCTGCTGCACCTTTCAGTTACGTTAATTATTTTACAAAATCCGACACCCGGAGACTGCTGCCGGAAGCCTCGGGTCGAGCCCGAAGGAGGAGGAGGAGGAAGCGCGCCCGAGAAGAAGCGTGCGCGCGACACCGTGAACGGGGTGCGAACGCTGGGGCGGCAGCTGCTCCTCCTCAAATAGAGACAGAGAGAGAAAGAAGAGGGGGAAAGCCACAGGGTACAGAGGGCGGAAGTGGAAAAGAGGGGCCGGGAGCCGGACAGAGGGAGGTGCAGAAAGAGGCCGTCGGAAGGGAAGGGACGGGCTGCGGGGCAGAGGGGGACTTGCCAGCGCCAGGTTTGCGGTTCCACCCGATAATCGTAAAGGTCTCTGCCAACCTCGACGATTCGGTCGCTTTAAAAAACAATCGGGATCTCGAGGCGGACCGAGGGAGAGACGGAGAATATAAAAACGGTCGCGGCTAAGAGGGCAGAGAGGGAGGAATCGCGAGACAGGGAGAGGCAAGCCGGGCAGGGGAAAAAGTCCCGACAGGCTTCTGCAGCGACAGGGAGGAATTGAAGATTCGAGAGAGGGAGCTGGACAGAGAGAGAGACGGGGAAAGGTAAGACGGTGGCGAGCTACCGGGCAGAGAAGCAGAGTTTAATGCCGGGGACCGGGAGAGGGACAGAGAGGGAAGGAGAAAGGAACGAAGGGACGGGCTGCGGGGCAGACAGGGAGGAAGGAAGGAAGAAGAAAGAAAGAGGGACAGGGAGCCAGACGAACCGCGACGGGGAAAGAAAAAGGTACCGACGGGCTAGGAGGCAGAGAGGGGAGACTTTAGAAAAACAGGGACGGGGAGCGAGACGGAGCCAGACCGAAAAAAGGAACCATAGCGACGGGTGCCGGGACAGAGAGGCGGGCCTTCAAAACGAGGGGCAGGGAAGAGGCTCAAGAGGGACGGAGAAAGAGAGAGACTCACGACGACTCGCTACGGAGCCGAGAAGGAAGACCTCGAACAACAGGAACGAGGAGCCGCACAGAGAGAGCCAGAGACGGCAGAAATACCGACGGCTACAGGACCGAGGGGGAGGAATGCAGAAACAGTGGCTGGGGGCCGGACAGAGAGACAGGGAGAGAGAGAAGGAAACAATAGCCACGGGCTACGGGGCAGAGAGAGCGAGGACCTAAAAAAGGTGGGGACAGGCAGCCCGTCAGAGCGAGATGGAAAAAGAACATAGCGGGGAGCAGAAAGCAAACCAAAAAACCCCACAGCGGGGTGGGAAAGCGAGGGGGGCAGAGGAGGGCCCGCGACGCAGAGGAGAGGCGATGGGGCCCCGCGGGCCCAGGACTCACCGCAGCTCTGGCTCTCGGCGCTGCCGGGAGAGCTTGCCAGCGCAGACGCTTCTTTCTCCTGCTCTCCGCCTTTCCTTTGCTGTCACTCCGGTCGCTCGGCTGTCCTCCGCCTAAGAGAATACACGGGTGTCTTACAGCTCCGAGGAGACGAGTCTGCCTAGATGAGTAGCCTGCCTCCCTGCCTCCCTCGGTACGCGGCCGCACCGTGCTTTGGATTACGCGTGGCGACCCTGCGGTGCCCGTCGGCAGCCTGACCTGCCGCGGAGCGCAACGAGGGATCTTTCCTCACCCGGCGAGGCAGGCGCTCTCTTGCCTGCAGCGGGAGGCAGCTGCCGGCCGGAGAGCCTTCCATCTCTTCTTCTTCTTCTTCACCTTTCTCTGGCCATTCCAGCTTCCCTTAGGGCAGCTCCTGTCCACGGCCGGTAAGCGCTCCGCCGCCTGTCCCTTTTCGCCCCCACGCCACGAGGCGAGCCAGGCCAGGCACAGGCGAGGCGGGTGCAGTCGACGGCATCCCCAAGGGAGGGACGGGCAACCACGTCCTCAGCGCGGCCTGGGAGAGGGAAAGAAAAAGCAGTGGCCGTTACTACCGGAGGTCGGCCCTGGCCGGAGACCCTCCTCCTTCTGCAGGGGCTTCCGGAGACGCCGCTCTTTCCCCGCGCTGCTGCCGCTGCCGCCGCCGCCAGCACCCCTGTTCAGGAAGAAAGCGGCACAGGCGAGGGCCAGCTTGCCGCCTTCACGCCAGGGCTCGGGGGCGGCCTGGGGCTGCCGGACAGGCTTCCGGAGAGTCCGACCGGTAGCGCTCGTCTCGGGACACCGGGCAACGCCTCGCCGCGCGCGCGCTCTCGTAGCACGGCCGCACCGCTGCTCGGGAGCGGCTGGAAGCCTGCAGAAAACCACTCGAAACCGGCAAAAAAACCCCAACCTCGCGCTCCTGCGAGAGCAAGTCGGGCTGTCCGGCAGCCACGTCCGCGAAAACGACGCCTCCCGGCACGCACTGGCAAGCGCCGCGTGGCAGCCATTAGAGTGCCGTAAGACTACACTTCCCGGCGTGCTCCGGGGAGCCAATATGGCCGACCAGCAGCCGCGTGCCCCAAGACTGCAACTGCCGGCGTGCCGCGGGAGGCAGCCTTCCACGCTTCCTGACCCTGCGGGGACACCGTCCCGTGCCCTCACCCCAAAGCCGACTCACCCGAAAGCCCCGCCGAGCCGCGACGGCAGCCCCGAGCTCCGCAGCGCGGCTCCGGGCTGGCGCCCCCCCCCCGCCCCCGCCTCCCCTCAGCCACCTCCGAAAGGCGCGGACGCCCGCCGGCTCCGGGCAGCCCCCGCCGCGCGGCTCCGGACGGTCTCCCCGCCCGGTTCCGACACGGCGCGCACCCCCCCCCCCCGCCGCCCGGCTCCGGGCCGCCCCCCCCCCCGCTGTGCCCCGGCCCCCGCCGCCCCCGCCCCCCCGCCTCTCCTCGGAGGCGGCACCGCTGCCGCCGCCCTCCTCGGGGCTTTCCCCGGGACCCGCCGGTCCGTCCCGCTGCCCCGCTCACCTTCTCCCTCCGTGCAGCCGCAGCCCGGCGACGCCTCCGCTCCTCCCTCGGCTCACAGCAGCCCCTGCACACCGGCTGCCGGCAGCCGGTTCGGGGAGGGGGCGTGGCGCTGCACTGCGCATGCGCGGCGCTGCCGCTGCAGTACCGAAATTTGGTCGCTAGGCGGCAGCACCGAGCGAGCATGCGCTGTGCGCTGCGTGAGGGGCGGGGCTTGGCGTGCGTCGGGGGCGGAGTTTGCGTGAGGGGCGGGGCTTGGCGTGCGTCGGGCGGAGTTTGCGTGAGGGGCGGAGTTTGCGTGCGTCGGGGAGGGTGCGTCGGGGGCGGAGTTTGCGTGAGGGGCGGGGCTTGGCGTGCGTCAGGGGCGGAGTTTGGCGTGGGGGGCGGAGTTTGCGTCGGGGCGGAGTTTGCGTGAGGGGCGGGGGTTTGCGTGTGGGGCGGAGTTTGCGTCGGGGGCGGGGCTTGGCGTGCGTCCGGGGCGGAGTTTGCGTGAGGGGCGGAGTTTGCGTCGGGGCGGAGTTTGCGTGAGGCGGGGCTTGGCTTGCGTCGGGGCGGAGTTTGCGTGAGGGGCGGGTTTGCGTGTGGGGCGGGGTTTGCGTGAGGCGGGTTTGCGTCAGGGGCGGCGGCGTGCATGGCGGAGTTTGCGGGGGGCGGAGTTTGCATCGGGGGCGGGGCTTGGCTTGCGTCGGGGCGGAGTTTGTGTGAGGGGCGGGGCTTGGCTTGCATCGGGGCGGAGTTTGCGTGGGGCGGAGTTTGCGTGAGGGGCGGGGCTTGGCGTGCATCAGGGGCGGAGTTTGTGTGAGGGGCGGAGTTTGCGTGAGGGGGGCTTGGCGTGCATCAGGGGCGGAGTTTGCGTGAGGGTCAGAGTTTGTGTGGGGGCGGAGTTTGCGTGAGGGGGGCTTGGCATGCATCAGGGCGGAGTTTGCCTGAGGGGCGGGGCTTGGCTTGCATCAGGGCGGAGTTTGCGCCGGGGGCGGAGTTTCCATGAGGGGCGGAGTTTGTGGGGGCGGAGTTTGCAGGGGGGGGGCCCGGAGTTTGGCATGGGTCAGGGGCGGAGCCAAGAAGCATCACTTTTGGATCCCGAGGATGCGAGCAATGTGACCTTGTTGAATACGTTAATACCCCCACACACACCTCCTCCCCTGCCCTCCATCACGGCCCCGCGCCCCCCCCCCCCCCCCCCCCGCAAAGGAAGCGCCAACGCAGCCGGCACGGCAAAAGAGACCGCAAGCGTTTATTCAGTCACACACAGAGCCGGTTCCGGGAGAGACTCCGCACCGGGGCTCGGGGCCCGGCCCTGGGGCACCTCGGCTGTCCTACCCGGAGCCACGCTCGCCAGTCCGGCGTGGAACAGACACACGGTCGGTCCGTCAGGCTGCTGGAGAGCTGGGCTGCTATGTGCAGGCTGCCGCCAAAACCGAGGAGCCAGCTGCAGGACGCTAGAAGAGAGGAGAAAAGGGGCAGCCAGCTGGATGGGGGGGGCGGCGGCGGCGAGCGAGAAAGCACGAGGCAAGGAAAGGGACGGCGAGTGAAGGACGGGGACAGGGAGCCTGACAGAGAGGGAGGAAGAAGCGGCAGGAAGAGAGGCAGCGGGACGGCGACCGACAAACCAGGACGGGGAGCGGGACAGAGAGGCAGAAACGACCCTGGGCGGGCAGCGCCACGGCGAGGGAGGAAAAGAGAATAAGGGCAGGGAGCCGGACCGAGAGGTACGGCGAGGGACAGCGGCACGGGGAGCAGGACAGAGCAACAGAGAATAAAAAAAGGAAGCGGGAGCGTGAGAGAACCGGGCTGGGGAGCAGGGAGAAGGAGAGATAAAAGGAGAGAGCAACAGAGGGAAAGAGGACCGGGGAGCGGGACGCTGGGGCAGAGTGAGAACAAGAGGGGCAGGGAGCAGGACAGAGGGGCAGAGGCAGAAGGAGGACAGAGGGACAGAGAGACAAAAGAGGGAGACGAGGACTGGGCAGAGGGGAGAGAAAGACGGGGGCAAGGAGCAGAGACACAAAGGTGCCAGGAAAAGGACGGTCAGATGGAGCGAGAAACAGGGTCGGGGAGCAGGACAAAAGGACAAAGAAAAAGGCGAGGAAGAAGGAAGGAAGGATAAAGGTGGGACAGGGAACGGGACATACGCAGCGAAACAAAGCAGAACAGAGAAGAGAGGACAGGGATTGAGGAACAGAGAGAGAGAGACGCAGGCTGGTACACAGAGACGGCGAAGGTAAGCAAAACCAGCGACGGGCAGGAGGACCTGGTTCTGACAACCCATCGCTCCCGGTGTCGCTTCCACGGCCTCAAAAAATGCGACGTGCCGCAAGACAAGAGAATGGGAGAGTGAAAGCAAAGGCACGGGAAACTTAACGCTCTTAGTAATTTCACTGAGCATCACAGCTTACAGTTACTCAATGTCTTCCGGTGTCACAGGGTGAGGTACAACTGATTTCGTCTCCATATCTCTGGACAGAGCTTTTCTCATATCTGGGGGGGGGGGGGGGGGGAAGAAAAAAAAAAAAGATATTCTAAGACGACAGTCCTTGCACAAAGCCACGTTCAGCGAATTCTCTATTACAATAAGGTCGTTTCTAACCCAGAAGATTTCACAGAATCATAGAGTATCTCAAGTTGGAAGGGACCCATACGGATCACCGAGACCAAGCCCCCGCTCCACGCGGGACTACCTAAAACTAAACCGTGCGACTAAGAGCATCGTTCAGACGCTCCTTGAACTCCTGACAGGCTCGGTGGCTGCGACCGCTTCCCTGGGGAGCCTGTTCCGTGACTGACCGACCGCCCTCTCAGTGAAAAGCCTTTTCCCAACGTCCGGTCTGAACTTGCCCTGACGCAGCTTCGTCCCGTTTCCTCGGGTCCTAGTGCCGGTCACCGGAGAGAGCGGAGGTCAGCGCCTCCCCCTCCGCCGTCCCCCTCGAGGAAGGTGTAGACTGCGATGAGGTCACCCCTCGGCCTTCCCTTCTCCAAGCTGAACAAACCAAGTGACCTCAGCCGCTCCCCCTAAGTCTTGCCTCGGAGACCTCTCGCCATCTCGGTCGCCCTCCTCCGCGCACGCTCCCAGAGCGTTGTTCGGCGGCACCGCTCTCGACTGGAACCTAACGCTGCACGTAACTCAACTGAGCGGAAAGGAAATGACGGGCTAAAGGGACAAATACACGATTTAAGGCAGCCGCAACGATGGCAGATGTCTGTCCGTAGCCCTTCTATTTATTTCACAGCGCTCCTGCGTATCAAACGAACGGTACCAGAGCAGAAAAGGTATACGGCGTGGCCACGTTACCCCTCGGGGAGGACGGCGAAAGGAGAGAAGATCTAGAAAGAGGAAGCAGCTGGTACTTCGCTTTTGGTAACAGAATTAACATCAACACGTTCCTTCCCTTTGAAATTGAAAACGCCACCCAATTCTCTGCCACTGTTGACCACCGACACTTGTAAATTTCTAGTGAAACAGCTGAGGAAAACAAAGTTTCAGGTCCCTGGCTAGGGGAAGAAATCAGGCAAGCGCCGCCGTTCCTTCCCCCCGACAACACTAGCAAAAAAAACCAGCCGCTGGGGGCGAGCGTTCCTCCGAAAGAAAAATCAGGTGAGAAACCGCATTTTTATTTTCAGCTTACCTACAGGATAAATGTCTTTGTAGTTGCTACAAAACGTGTAAACTGCACAAAGATTAAGTTTTGTAACCGATCTAAGGTTCAGTACGAAAAACTACCTAAAGGAGTACGCAAAGTCCCACTCATCAACAATTATCTGACCCTGTTTCATATTAAAAAAAAAAAAAAAAAAAAAAAGTAATGCTAATCACACAGACAAGCCCAGGAACCCTCAACATGAGAATCTTTCCGTTCAGCCGGAGGCAGAACGAGTACTTACCACGGGCATCCTCATCTGGCTCTCCGCTGCTAGCAGAGCGGCACGCCAACGCTGTCCGGTACACGCCGTAGTACGCCTAGTTGCTTCTACGTATTTACCGCCGCCTGATTTGATACTCTCACAAAGAGATCGACGAAAAAGCCACCCTTTCTTTGAAAAAATAAAAACCAAAACCACACAGTTAAGGAACGGTAGGCGAACGTATTTCTAAATCATAACCCACGGCTTGCAGGCAGACCAAGAGCAGCTCTGACGATGCGGTACGCTCATCAAACATCTTTCACGCAGGAATAACAGATGTACTCCTTTACCACGGGACGCAGCCGGCACAGGGACAAATTTCATGCTGTTTTTGTCACACGACCGTCCTTCTGCACCAGCCAGTGGGTTCAGAATTAAGGACAGGACAGGCTAAACGCTCACACGAGCCTCCTATCCGTAAGAAACTATTAAAAATAGAAAAAAAAACTTCCACGTTTTAGATCGCGTTGCCTTAGGGACTGCCTCCTTCAAAGCCTGCCTGTTGGGGGGGGGGGTGGGGGGGCGCGTGTGCGCGCACGCACGCGCGTGAGGCGTGGAAATCGGTCGCAGAATTCAGTTGCCTAACGAGAGACGGCCCTTCTCCTCGCAAGGCAAACGTTTCAAAACGTCGTACTCTTTTCCGATTTTACCGGCTGGTACTGGGGTTGCCCTACCAGCATGAGTTGGGGACCCGTCCCTCTGGGTCCGTGCGACGCCAAATTAAATATTCTGCAAGTAACCGAGCAGGAGATGGAAAGTAAGCTAAGATGCTCTCTGCCGTACAAGGTTTGTTCGCCATCGTCCCCGAGGGAATCGCACAAAGCCCACGCTTGCCGAACCGGTACGTCGGAGGCCCTACGGGAAACGGCGCTGACGTTTCGCCAAGCTCTTCTCCTGTCAAGAAGAGGACCTTTTCTGCGGCATCCCTATTGGCGTTCGGCCTGCTTTCGGCTCATTCTGGCAGGTCAGCTTTCAGAGAAAGCCTGAGATTTCAAACCGCCAAGCAACATTCACCATTCTTGCTCTCTGACTACGGGGAATTTCAGCGAATCGGAACGCTACTTGGAGCCACGTTCCGGGTCTGTTTCGCCGCAAACCAAATATCTAAGCCACGGACCGGGCGCCCGTAGAAAAATTACTTTAAAAGATTAAAGACAAGCACAGTACTCACTTTTCTGAAATTTCTTCCGGTAGCGCCATCAATTTAGCGGCCGAACCCAGCCGTCGAAATTCCGGTGCAACGGAGCGAGCAGGAACGTGTCCGTGCCGCTCTTCCCTGGCCACGGAGCCTTCCGCTCTACCCGTTACTGCGAACGTACGGAGCATCGGCGCAGCAGCACCTGTGGAATAACGCACCGCCCACAGCTATACAGAAGAAGAATCCGAGACGACGGTAGAAGACCCCAGACCAAAAGTCACCGCGGGACTAAGGGACGCGCGGACAGCGCGCGAGGGGCGGGTGTCCGGGACCCAAGCGTGGAACGGCCCCGGGATTTCTTTGTTCGGGGTCCCTCTCTTTGGAGGCGCCCCGCCCGGGCCGATCCCGCTGCTGCACCTTTCAGTTACGTTAATTATTTTACAAAATCCGACACCCGGAGACTGCTGCCGGAAGCCTCGGGTCGAGCCCGAAGGAGGAGGAGGAGGAGGAAGCGCGCCCGAGAAGAAGCGTGCGCGCGACACCGTGAACGGGGTGCGAACGCTGGGGCGGCAGCTGCTCCTCCTCAAACAGAGACAGAGAGAGAAAGAAGAGGGGGAAAGCCACAGGGTACAGAGGGCGGAAGTGGAAAAGAGGGGCCGGGAGCCGGACAGAGGGAGGTGGAGAAAGAGGCCGTCGGAAGGGAAGGGACGGGCTGCGGGGCAGAGGGGGACTTGCCAGCGCCAGGTTCGCGGTTCCACCCGATAATCGTAAAGGTCTCTGCCAACCTCGACGATTCGGTCGCTTTAAAAAACAATCGGGATCTCGAGGCGGACCGAGGGAGAGACGGAGAATATAAAAACGGTCGCGGCTAAGAGGGCAGAGAGGGAGGAATCGCGAGACAGGGAGAGGCAAGCCGGGCAGGGGAAAAAGTCCCGACAGGCTTCTGCAGCGACAGGGAGGAATTGAAGATTCGAGAGAGGGAGCTGGACAGAGAGAGAGACGGGGAAAGGTAAGACGGTGGCGAGCTACCGGGCAGAGAAGCAGAGTTTAATGCCGGGGACCGGGAGAGGGACAGAGAGGGAAGGAGAAAGGAACGAAGGGACGGGCTGCGGGGCAGACAGGGAGGAAGGAAGGAAGAAAGAAAGAGGGACAGGGAGCCAGACGAACCGCGACGGGGAAAGAAAAAGGTACCGACGGGCTAGGAGGCAGAGAGGGGAGACTTTAGAAAAACAGGGACGGGGAGCGAGACGGAGCCAGACCGAAAAAAGGAACCATAGCGACGGGTGCCGGGACAGAGAGGCGGGCCTTCAAAACGAGGGGCAGGGAAGAGGCTCAAGAGGGACGGAGAAAGAGAGAGACTCACGACGACTCGCTACGGAGCCGAGAAGGAAGACCTCGAACAACAGGAACGAGGAGCCGCACAGAGAGAGCCAGAGATGGCAGAAATACCGACAGGCTACAGGACCGAGGGGGAGGAATGCAGAAACAGTGGCTGGGGGCCGGACAGAGAGACAGGGAGAGAGAGAAGGAAACAATAGCCACGGGCTACGGGGCAGAGAGAGCGAGGACCTAAAAAAGGTGGGGACAGGCAGCCCGTCAGAGCGAGATGGAAAAAGAACATAGCGGGGAGCAGAAAGCAAACCAAAAAACCCCACAGCGGGGTGGGAAAGCGAGGGGGGCAGAGGAGGGCCCGCGACGCAGAGGAGAGGCGATGGGGCCCCGCGGGCCCAGGACTCACCGCAGCTCTGGCTCTCGGCGCTGCCGGGAGAGCTTGCCAGCGCAGACGCTTCTTTCTCCTGCTCTCCGCCTTTCCTTTGCTGTCACTCCGGTCGCTCGGCTGTCCTCCGCCTAAGAGAATACACGGGTGTCTTACAGCTCCGAGGAGACGAGTCTGCCTAGATGAGTAGCCTGCCTCCCTGCCTCCCTCGGTACGCGGCCGCACCGTGCTTTGGATTACGCGTGGCGACCCTGCGGTGCCCGTCGGCAGCCTGACCTGCCGCGGAGCGCAACGAGGGATCTTTCCTCACCCGGCGAGGCAGGCGCTCTCTTGCCTGCAGCGGGAGGCAGCTGCCGGCCGGAGAGCCTTCCATCTCTTCTTCTTCTTCTTCACCTTTCTCTGGCCATTCCAGCTTCCCTTAGGGCAGCTGCTGTCCACGGCCGGTAAGCGCTCCGCCGCCTGTCCCTTTTCGCCCCCACGCCACGAGGCGAGCCAGGCCAGGCACAGGCGAGGCGGGTGCAGTCGACGGCATCCCCAAGGGAGGGACGGGCAACCACGTCCTCAGCGCGGCCTGGGAGAGGGAAAGAAAAAGCAGTGGCCGTTACTACCGGAGGTCGGCCCTGGCCGGAGACCCTCCTCCTTCTGCAGGGGCTTCCGGAGACGCCGCTCTTTCCCCGCGCTGCTGCCGCTGCCGCCGCCGCCAGCACCCCTGTTCAGGAAGAAAGCGGCACAGGCGAGGGCCAGCTTGCCGCCTTCACGCCAGGGCTCGGGGGCGGCCTGGGGCTGCCGGACAGGCTTCCGGAGAGTCCGACCGGTAGCGCTCGTCTCGGGACACCGGGCAACGCCTCGCCGCGCGCGCGCTCTCGTAGCACGGCCGCACCGCTGCTCGGGAGCGGCTGGAAGCCTGCAGAAAACCACTCGAAACCGGCAAAAAAAACCCCAACCTCGCGCTCCTGCGAGAGCAAGTCGGGCTGTCCGGCAGCCCCGTCCGCGAAAACGACGCCTCCCGGCACGCACTGGCAAGCGCCGCGTGGCAGCCATTAGAGTGCCGTAAGACTACACTTCCCGGCGTGCTCCGGGGAGCCAATATGGCCGACCAGCAGCCGCGTGCCCCAAGACTGCAACTCCCGGCGTGCCGCGGGAGGCAGCCTTCCACGCTTCCTGACCCTGCGGGGACACCGTCCCGTGCCCTCACCCCAAAGCCGACTCACCCGAAAGCCCCGCCGAGCCGCGACGGCAGCCCCGAGCTCCGCAGCGCGGCTCCGGGCTGGCGCCCCCCCCCCCCCCCCGCCCCCGCCTCCCCTCAGCCACCTCCGAAAGGCGCGGACGCCCGCCGGCTCCGGGCAGCCCCCGCCGCGCGGCTCCGGACGGTCTCCCCGCCCGGTTCCGACACGGCGCGCACCCCCCCCACCCGCCGCACGGCTCCGGGCAGCCCCCCTCCCCTCTGTGACACGGACCCCGCCGCCCCCCCGCCTCTCCTCGGAGGCGGCACCGCTGCCGCCGCCCTCCTCGGGGCTTTCCCCGGGACCCGCCGGTCCGTCCCGCTGCCCCGCTCACCTTCTCCCTCCGTGCAGCCGCAGCCCGGCGACGCCTCCGCTCCTCCCTCGGCTCACAGCAGCCCCTGCACACCGGCGGCCGGCAGCCGGTTCCGGGGAGGGGGCGTGGCGCTGCACTGCGCATGCGCGGCGCTGCCGCTGCAGTACCGAAATTTGGTCACTAGGCGGCAGCACCGAGCGAGCATGCGCTGTGCGATGCGTGAGGGGCGGGGCTTGGCGTGCGTCGGGGGCGGAGTTTGCGTGAGGGGCGGGGCTTGGCGTGCGTCGCGGGCGGAGTTTGCGTCGGGGGCGGAGTTTTGCGTGAGGGGCGGGGCTTGGCGTGCGTCGGGGGCGGAGTTTGCGTGAGGGGCGGGGCTTTGGCGTGCGTCGGGGCGGAGTTTGCGTCGGGGCGGAGTTTGCGTGAGGGGCGGGGCTTGGCGTGCGTCGGGGCGGAGTTTGCGTGAGGGGGGAGTTTGCGTGAGGGCGGGGTTTGCGTGAGGGGCGGAGTTTGCGTGAGGGGCGGAGTTTGCGTCGGGGCGGGGCTGGGCGTGCGTCGGGGGCGGAGTTTGCGTGAGGGGCGGAGTTTGCGTGAGGGGCGGCTTGGCGTGCGTCGGGGCGGAGTTTGCGTGAGGGGCGGGGCTTGGCGTGCGTCGGGGCGGAGTTTGCGTCGGGGGCGGAGTTTGCGTGAGGGCGGCTGCGTGCGTCGGGGCGGAGTTTGCGTGAGGGGCGGAGTTTGCGTCGGGGCGGAGTTTGCGTGAGGGGCGGGGTTTGCGTGAGGGGCGGAGTTTGCGTGAGGGGCGGGGCTTGGCATAAGTCGGGGCGGAGTTTGCGTGAGGGGCGGAGTTTGCGTCGGGGCGGAGTTTGTGTGAGGGCGGCTTGGCTTGCATCGGGGCGGAGTTTGCGTGGGGGCGAGTTTGCGTCAGGGCGGGGCTTGGCTGCGTCGGGGCGGAGTTTGCGTGAGGGGCGGAGTTTGCGTGAGGGCGGGGCTTGGGCAGCGGGGCGAGTTTGCGTGAGGGCGGAGTTTTGCGTGAGGGGCGGGTTTGCGTCGGGGGCGGAGTTTGCGTGAGGGGCGGGCTTGGCGTGCATCGGGCGGAGTTTGCGTCGGGGGCGGAGTTTCGTGAGGGCGGGGTTTGCGTGAGGGGCGGGTTTGTGTGAGGGGCGGAGTGCGTGGGGCGGGCTTGGCGTTCTCAGGGCGGAGTTTGCGTGAGGGGCGGAGTTTGCATTGGGGCGGGGCTTGGCGTGCGCCAGGGCGGAGTTTGTGTGGGGCGGAGTTTGCGTGAGGGGGGCTTGGAGTGCATCAGGCGGAGTTGCCTGAGGGGCGGGGCTTTGGCTTGCATCAGGGCGGAGTTTGTGCTGGGGGGCGGAGTTTCCATGAGGGGCGGGTTGGTGTTTCGTGAGGGGCGGAGTTTGCGGGGGGGCGGAGTTGCGGGGGGGCGGAGTTTGCGGAGGGGGGCCGGAGTTGGCATGGGTCAGGGGCGGAGCCAAGAAGCATCACTTTTGGATCCCGAGGATGCGAGCAATGTGACCTTGTTGAATACGTTAATACCCCCACACACACCTCCTCCCCTGCCCTCCATCACGGCCCCTCGCCCCCCCCCCCGCAAAGGAAGCGCCAACGCAGCCGGCACGGCAAAAGAGACCGCAAGCGTTGATTCAGTCACACACAGAGCCGTTCCGGGAGAGACTCCGCACCGGGGCTCGGGGCCCGGCCCTGGGGCACCTCGGCTGTCCTACCCAGAGCCACGCTCGCCAGTCCGGCGTGGAACAGACACACGGTCGGTCCGTCAGGCTGCTGGAGAGCTGGGCTGCTATGTGCAGGCTGCCGCCAAAACCGAGGAGCCAGCTGCAGGACGCTAGAAGAGAGGAGAAAAGGGGCAGCCAGCTGGATGGGGGGGGGCGGCGGCGAGCGAGAAAGCACGAGGCAAGGAAAGGGACGGCGAGTGAAGGACGGGGACAGGGAGCCTGACAGAGAGGGAGGAAGAAGCGGCAGGAAGAGAGGCAGCGGGACGGCGACCGACAAACCAGGACGGGGAGCGGGACAGAGAGGCAGAAACGACCCTGGGCGGGCAGCGCCACGGCGAGGGAGGAAAAGAGAATAAGGGCAGGGAGCCGGACCGAGAGGTACGGCGAGGGACAGCGGCACGGGGAGCAGGACAGAGCAACAGAGAATAAAAAAAGGAAGCGGGAGCGTGAGAGAACCGGGCTGGGGAGCAGGGAGAAGGAGAGATAAAAGGAGAGAGCAACAGAGGGAAAGAGGACCGGGAGCGGGACGCTGGGGCAGAGTGAGAACAAGAGGGGCAGGGAGCAGGACAGAGGGGCAGAGGCAGAAGGAGGACAGAGGGACAGAGAGACAAAAGAGGGAGACGAGGACTGGGCAGAGGGGAGAGAAAGACGGGGGCAAGGAGCAGAGACACAAAGGTGCCAGGAAAAGGACGGTCAGATGGAGCGAGAAACAGGGTCGGGGAGCAGGACAAAAGGACAAAGAAAAAGGCGAGGAAGAAGGAAGGAAGGATAAAGGTGGGACAGGGAACGGGACATACGCAGCGAAACAAAGCAGAACAGAGAAGAGAGGACAGGGATTGAGGAACAGAGAGAGAGACGCAGGCTGGTACACAGAGACGGCGAAGGTAAGCAAAACCAGCGACAGGCAGGAGGACCTGGTTCTGACAACCCATCGCTCCCGTGTCGCTTCCACGGCCTCAAAAAATGCGACGTGCCGCAAGACAAGAGAATGGGAGAGTGAAAGCAAAGGCACGGGAAACTTAACGCTCTTAGTAATTTCACTGAGCATCACAGCTTACAGTTACTCAATGTCTTCCGGTGTCACAGGGTGAGGTACAACTGATTTCGTCTCCATATCTCTGGACAGAGCTTTTCTCATATCTGGGGGGGGGGGAAGAAAAAAAAAAAAGATATTCTAAGACGACAGTCCTTGCACAAAGCCACGTTCAGCGAATTCTCTATTACAATAAGGTCGTTTCTAACCCAGAAGATTTCACAGAATCATAGAGTATCTCAAGTTGGAAGGGACCCATACGGATCGCCGAGACCAAGCCCCCGCTCCACGCGGGACTACCTAAAACTAAACCGTGCGACTAAGAGCATCGTTCAGACGCTCCTTGAACTCCTGACAGGCTCGGTGGCTGCGACCGCTTCCCTGGGGAGCCTGTTCCGTGACTGACCGACCGCCCTCTCAGTGAAAAGCCTTTTCCCAACGTCCGGTCTGAACTTGCCCTGACGCAGCTTCGTCCCGTTTCCTCGGGTCCTAGTGCCGGTCACCGGAGAGAGCGGAGGTCAGCGCCTCCCCCTCCGCCGTCCCCCTCGAGGAAGGTGTAGACTGCGATGAGGTCACCCCTCGGCCTTCCCTTCTCCAAGCTGAACAAACCAAGTGACCTCAGCCGCTCCCCCTAAGTCTGCCTCGGAGACCTCTCGCCATCTCGGTCGCCCTCCTCCGCGCACGCTCCCAGAGCGTTGTTCGGCGGCACCGCTCTCTCGACTGGAACCTAACGCTGCACGTAACTCAACTGAGCGGAAAGGAAATGACGGGCTAAAGGGACAAATACACGATTTAAGGCAGCCGCAACGATGGCAGATGTCTGTCCGTAGCCCTTCTATTTATTTCACAGCGCTCCTGCGTATCAAACGAACGGTACCAGAGCAGAAAAGGTATACGGCGTGGCCACGTTACCCCTCGGGGAGGACGGCGAAAGGAGAGAAGATCTAGAAAGAGGAAGCAGCTGGTACTTCGCTTTTGGTAACAGAATTAACATCAACACGTTCCTTCCCTTTGAAATTGAAAACGCCACCCAATTCTCTGCCACTGTTGACCACCGACACTTGTAAATTTCTAGTGAAACAGCTGAGGAAAACAAAGTTTCAGGTCCCTGGCTAGGGGAAGAAACCAGGCAAGCGCCGCCGTTCCTTCCCCCGACAACACTAGCAAAAAAAAACCAGCCGCTGGGGGCGAGCGTTCCTCCGAAAGAAAAATCAGGTGAGAAACCGCATTTTTATTTTCAGCTTACCTACAGGATAAATGTCTTTGTAGTTGCTACAAAACGTGTAAACTGCACAAAGATTAAGTTTTGTAACCGATCTAAGGTTCAGTACGAAAAACTACCTAAAGGAGTACGCAAAGTCCCACTCATCAACATTATCTGACCCTGTTTCATATTAAAAAAAAAAAAAAAAAAAAAAAGTAATGCTAATCACACAGACAAGCCCAGGAACCCTCAACATGAGAATCTTTCCGTTCAGCCGGAGGCAGAACGAGTACTTACCACGGGCATCCTCATCTGGCTCTCCGCTGCTAGCAGAGCGGCACGCCAACGCTGTCCGGTACACGCCGTAGTACGCCTAGTTGCTTCTACGTATTTACCGCCGCCTGATTTGATACTCTCACAAAGAGATCGACGAAAAAGCCACCCTTTCTTTGAAAAAATAAAAACCAAAACCACACAGTTAAGGAACGGTAGGCGAACGTATTTCTAAATCATAACCCACGGCTTGCAGGCAGACCAAGAGCAGCTCTGACGATGCGGTACGCTCATCAAACATCTTTCACGCAGGAATAACAGATGTACTCCTTTACCACGGGACGCAGCCGGCACAGGGACAAATTTCATGCTTTTTTGTCACACGACCGTCCTTCTGCACCAGCCAGTGGGTTCAGAATTAAGGACAGGACAGGCTAAACGCTCACACGAGCCTCCTATCCGTAAGAAACTATTAAAAATAGAAAAAAAAACTTCCACGTTTTAGATCGCGTTGCCTTAGGGACTGCCTCCTTCAAAGCCTGCCTGTTGGGGGGGGGGGGTGGGGGGGCGCGTGTGCGCGCACGCACGCGCGTGAGGCGTGGAAATCGGTCGCAGAATTCAGTTGCCTAACGAGAGACGGCCCTTCTCCTCGCAAGGCAAACGTTTCAAAACGTCGTACTCTTTTCCGATTTTACCGGCTGGTACTGGGGTTGCCCTACCAGCATGAGTTGGGGACCCGTCCCTCTGGGTCCGTGCGACGCCAAATTAAATATTCTGCAAGTAACCGAGCAGGAGATGGAAAGTAAGCTAAGATGCTCTCTGCCGTACAACGTTTGTTCGCCATCGTACCCGAGGGAATCGCACAAAGCCCACGCTTGCCGAACCGGTACGTCGGAGGCCCTACGGGAAACGGCGCTGACGTTTCGCCAAGCTCTTCTCCTGTCAAGAAGAGGACCTTTTCTGCGGCATCCCTATTGGCGTTCGGCCTGCTTTCGGCTCATTCTGGCAGGTCAGCTTTCAGAGAAAGCCTGAGATTTCAAACCGCCAAGCAACATTCACCATTCTTGCTCTCTGACTACGGGGAATTTCAGCGAATCGGAACGCTACTTGGAGCCACGTTCCGGGTCTGTTTCGCCGCAAACCAAATATCTAAGCCACGGACCGGGCGCCCGTAGAAAAATTACTTTAAAAGATTAAAGACAAGCACAGTACTCACTTTTGTGAAATTTCTTCCGGTAGCGCCATCAATTTAGCGGCCGAACCCAGCCGTCGAAATTCCGGTGCAACGGAGCGAGCAGGAACGCGTCCGTGCCGCTCTTCCCTGGCCACGGAGCCTTCCGCTCTACCCGTTACTGCGAACGTACGGAGCATCGGCGCAGCAGCACCTGTGGAATAACGCACCGCCCACAGCTATACAGAAGAAGAATCCGAGACGACGGTAGAAGACCCCAGACCAAAAGTCACCGCGGGACTAAGGGACGCGCGGACAGCGCGCGAGGGGCGGGTGTCCGGGACCCAAGCGTGGAACGGCCCCGGGATTTCTTTGTTCGGGGTCCCTCTCTTTGGAGGCGCCCCGCCCGGGCCGATCCCGCTGCTGCACCTTTCAGTTACGTTAATTATTTTACAAAATCCGACACCCGGAGACTGCTGCCGGAAGCCTCGGGTCGAGCCCGAAGGAGGAGAGGAGGAGGAAGCGCGCCCGAGAAGAAGCGTGCGCGCGACACCGTGAACGGGGTGCGAACGCTGGGGCGGCAGCTGCTCCTCCTCAAACAGAGACAGAGAGAGAAAGAAGAGGGGGAAAGCCACAGGGTACAGAGGGCGGAAGTGGAAAAGAGGGGCCGGGAGCCGGACAGAGGGAGGTGGAGAAAGAGGCCGTCGGAAGGGAAGGGACGGGCTGCGGGGCAGAGGGGGACTTGCCAGCGCCAGGTTCGCGGTTCCACCCGATAATCGTAAAGGTCTCTGCCAACCTCGACGATTCGGTCGCTTTAAAAAACAATCGGGATCTCGAGGCGGACCGAGGGAGAGACGGAGAATATAAAAACGGTCGCGGCTAAGAGGCAGAGAGGGAGGAATCGCGAGACAGGGAGAGGCAAGCCGGGCAGGGGAAAAAGTCCCGACAGGCTTCTGCAGCGACAGGGAGGAATTGAAGATTCGAGAGAGGGAGCTGGACAGAGAGAGAGACGGGGAAAGGTAAGACGGTGGCGAGCTACCGGGCAGAGAAGCAGAGTTTAATGCCGGGACCGGGAGAGGGACAGAGAGGGAAGGAGAAAGGAACGAAGGGACGGGCTGCGGGGCAGACAGGGAGGAAGGAAGGAAGAAGAAGAAAGAGGGACAGGGAGCCAGACGAACCGCGACGGGAAAGAAAAAGGTACCGACGGGCTAGGAGGCAGAGAGGGGAGACTTAGAAAAACAGGGACGGGGAGCGAGACGGAGCCAGACCGAAAAAAGGAACCATAGCGACGGGTGCCGGGACAGAGAGGCGGGCCTTCAAAACGAGGGGCAGGGAAGAGGCTCAAGAGGGACGGAGAAAGAGAGAGACTCACGACGACTCGCTACGGAGCCGAGAAGGAAGACCTCGAACAACAGGAACGAGGAGCCGCACAGAGAGAGCCAGAGATGGCAGAAATACCGACAGGCTACAGGACCGAGGGGGAGGAATGCAGAAACAGTGGCTGGGGGCCGGACAGAGAGACAGGGGAGAGAGAAGGAAACAATAGCCACGGGCTACGGGGCAGAGAGAGCGAGGACCTAAAAAAGGTGGGACAGGCAGCCCGTCAGAGCGAGATGGAAAAAGAACATAGCGGGGAGCAAAAGCAAACCAAAAAACCCCACAGCGGGTGGGAAAGCGAGGGGGGCAGAGGAGGGCCCGCGACGCAGAGGAGAGGCGATGGGGCCCCGCGGGCCCAGGACTCACCGCAGCTCTGGCTCTCGGCGCTGCCGGGAGAGCTTGCCAGCGCAGACGCTTCTTTCTCCCGCTCTCCGCCTTTCCTTTGCTGTCACTCCGGTCGCTCGGCTGTCCTCCGCCTAAGAGAATACACGGGTGTCTTACAGCTCCGAGGAGACGAGTCTGCCTAGATGAGTAGCCTGCCTCCCTGCCTCCCTCGGTACGCGGCCGCACCGTGCTTTGGATTACGCGTGGCGACCCTGCGGTGCCCGTCGGCAGCCTGACCTGCCGCGGAGCGCAACGAGGGATCTTTCCTCACCCGGCGAGGCAGGCGCTCTCTTGCCTGCAGCGGGAGGCAGCTGCCGGCCGGAGAGCCTTCCATCTCTTCTTCTTCTTCTTCTTCACCTTTCTCTGGCCATTCCAGCTTCCCTTAGGGCAGCTCTGGTCCACGGCCGGTAAGCGCTCCGCCGCCTGTCCCTTTTCGCCCCCACGCCACGAGGCGAGCCAGGCCAGGCACAGGCGAGGCGGGTTGCAGTCGACGGCATCCCCAAGGGAGGGACGGGCAACACGTCCTCAGCGCGCCTGGGAGAGGGAAAGAAAAAGCAGTGGCCGTTACTACCGGAGGTCGGCCCTGGCCGGAGACCC
>NW_026561772.1:0-72118 GCF_028858705.1 Grus americana | reverse complement strand
CCCAAAATCACCATTCACCTCAAAACTCCAAACGTCGAGCCCCTGCTCCCAGGCCAAAGGTGCCAGACCCAAAACGCGTGCCTGGCCTCAAACCTCCCTTGCTGGCCCTCGCACAGCCCCACTCACATTGGGGCTGCGGGCTCGCCTGTCCGAGCAAGGGCTCAACATAGAGCCTTACG
This sequence comes from Grus americana, assembly GCF_028858705.1. Classification (NCBI taxonomy): domain Eukaryota; kingdom Metazoa; phylum Chordata; class Aves; order Gruiformes; family Gruidae; genus Grus; species Grus americana. Next base: position 71,939 of record NW_026561772.1, on the reverse strand, counting down.
TCACTCTCGGCCAAAATCAGCCCTCACGCTCCAAACTGCAAACGTCGAGCCCCTGCTCCCAGGCCAAAGGTGCCCCACCCAAAACGCGTGCCTGCCCAAACCTCCCTTGCTGGCCCTCGCACAGCCCCACTCGCACTGGGGCTGCGGGCTCGCCCAGCCGAGCAAGGCTCAACATAGCACCTTACGTCACTCTCGGCCAAAATCAGCCCTCACCTCAAAACTGCAAACGTCGAGCCCCTGCTCCCAGGCCAAAGGTGCCAGACCCAAAACGCGTGCCTGGCCTCAAACCTCCCTTGCTGGCCCTCGCACAGCCCCACTCACACTGGGGCTGCGGGCTCGCCCAGCCGAGCAAGGGCTCAACGTAGCGCCTTACGTCACTCTCGGCCAAAATCAGCCCTCACGCTCCAAACCAAACGTCGAGCCCCTGCTCCCAGGCCAAAGGTGCCAGACCCAAAACGCGTGCCTGGCCTCAACCTCCCTTGGTGGCCCTCGCACAGCCCCACTCGCACTGGGGCTGCGGGCTCGCCCAGCCGAGCAAGGGCTCAACGTAGCGCCTTACGTCACTCTCGGCCAAAATCACCATTCACCCTCAAAACTCCAAACGTCGAGCCCCTGCTCCCAGGCCAAAGGTGCCAGACCCAAAACGCGTGCCTGGCCTCAAACCTCCCTTGGTGGCCCTCGCACAGCCCCACTCACACTGGGGCTGCGGGCTCGCCGAGCCGAGCAAGGCCTCGACATAGCACCTTACGTCACTCTACCCTCGGCCAAAATCACCATTCACCCTCAAAACTCCAAACGTCGAGCCCCTGCTCCCAGGCCAAAGGTGCCAGACCCAAAACGCGTGCCTGGCCTCAAACCTCCCTTGGTGGCCCTCGCACAGCCCCACTCACACTGGGGCTGCGGGCTCGCCGAGACGAGCAAGGCCTCGACATAGCACCTTACGTCACTCTACCCTCGGCCAAAATCACCATTCACCCTCAAAACTCCAAACGTCGAGCCCCTGCTCCCAGGCCAAAGGTGCCAGACCCAAAACGCGTGCCTGGCCTCAAACCTCCCTTGGTGGCCCTCGCACAGCCCCACTCACACTGGGGCTGCGGGCTCGCCGAGACGAGCAAGGCCTCGACATAGCACCTTACGTCACTCTACCCTCGGCCAAAATCAGCATTCACCCTCAAAACTCCAAACGTCGAGCCCCTGCTCCCAGGCCAAAGGTGCCAGACCCAAAACGCGTGCCTGGCCTCAAACCTCCCTTGGTGGCCCTCGCACAGCCCACTCACACTGGGGCTGCGGGCTCGCCGAGACGAGCAAGGCCTCGACATAGCACCTTACGTCACTCTACCCTCGGCCAAAATCACCATTCACCCTCAAAACTCCAAACGTCGAGCCCCTGCTCCCAGGCCAAAGGTGCCAGACCCAAAACGCGTGCCTGGCCTCAAACCTCCCTTGGTGGCCCTCGCACAGCCCCACTCACACTGGGGCTGCGGGCTCGCCGAGACGAGCAAGGCCTCGACATAGCACCTTACGTCACTCTACCCTCGGCCAAAATCACCATTCACCCTCAAAACTCCAAACGTCGAGCCCCTGCTCCCAGGCCAAAGGTGCCAGACCCAAAACGCGTGCCTGGCCTCAAACCTCCCTTGGTGGCCCTCGCACAGCCCCACTCACACTGGGGCTGCGGGCTCGCCGAGACGAGCAAGGCCTCGACATAGCACCTTACGTCACTCTACCCTCGGCCAAAATCACCATTCACCCTCAAAACTCCAAACGTCGAGCCCCTGCTCCCAGGCCAAAGGTGCCAGACCCAAAACGCGTGCCTGGCCTCAAACCTCCCTTGGTGGCCCTCGCACAGCCCCACTCACACTGGGGCTGCGGGCTCGCCGAGACGAGCAAGGCCTCGACATAGCACCTTACGTCACTCTACCCTCGGCCAAAATCACCATTCACCCTCAAAACTCCAAACGTCGAGCCCCTGCTCCCAGGCCAAAGGTGCCAGACCCAAAACGCGTGCCTGGCCTCAAACCTCCCTTGGTGGCCCTCGCACAGCCCCACTCACACTGGGGCTGCGGGCTCGCCGAGACGAGCAAGGCCTCGACATAGCACCTTACGTCACTCTACCCTCGGCCAAAATCACCATTCACCCTCAAAACTCCAAACGTCGAGCCCCTGCTCCCAGGCCAAAGGTGCCAGACCCAAAACGCGTGCCTGGCCTCAAACCTCCCTTGGTGGCCCTCGCACAGCCCCACTCACACTGGGGCTGCGGGCTCGCCGAGACGAGCAAGGCCTCGACATAGCACCTTACGTCACTCTACCCTCGGCCAAAATCACCATTCACCCTCAAAACTCCAAACGTCGAGCCCCTGCTCCCAGGCCAAAGGTGCCAGACCCAAAACGCGTGCCTGGCCTCAAACCTCCCTTGGTGGCCCTCGCACAGCCCCACTCACACTGGGGCTGCGGGCTCGCCGAGACGAGCAAGGCCTCGACATAGCACCTTACGTCACTCTACCCTCGGCCAAAATCACCATTCACCCTCAAAACTCCAAACGTCGAGCCCCTGCTCCCAGGCCAAAGGTGCCAGACCCAAAACGCGTGCCTGGCCTCAAACCTCCCTTGGTGGCCCTCGCACAGCCCCACTCACACTGGGGCTGCGGGCTCGCCGAGACGAGCAAGGCCTCGACATAGCACCTTACGTCACTCTACCCTCGGCCAAAATCAGCATTCACCCTCAAAACTCCAAACGTCGAGCCCCTGCTCCCAGGCCAAAGGTGCCAGACCCAAAACGCGTGCCTGGCCTCAAACCTCCCTTGGTGGCCCTCGCACAGCCCCACTCACACTGGGGCTGCGGGCTCGCCGAGACGAGCAAGGCCTCGACATAGCACCTTACGTCACTCTACCCTCGGCCAAAATCACCATTCACCCTCAAAACTCCAAACGTCGAGCCCCTGCTCCCAGGCCAAAGGTGCCAGACCCAAAACGCGTGCCTGGCCTCAAACCTCCCTTGGTGGCCCTCGCACAGCCCACTCACACTGGGGCTGCGGGCTCGCCGAGACGAGCAAGGCCTCGACATAGCACCTTACGTCACTCTACCCTCGGCCAAAATCACCATTCACCCTCAAAACTCCAAACGTCGAGCCCCTGCTCCCAGGCCAAAGGTGCCAGACCCAAAACGCGTGCCTGGCCTCAAACCTCCCTTGGTGGCCCTCGCACAGCCCCACTCACACTGGGGCTGCGGGCTCGCCGAGACGAGCAAGGCCTCGACATAGCACCTTACGTCACTCTACCCTCGGCCAAAATCAGCATTCACCCTCAAAACTCCAAACGTCGAGCCCCTGCTCCCAGGCCAAAGGTGCCAGACCCAAAACGCGTGCCTGGCCTCAAACCTCCCTTGGTGGCCCTCGCACAGCCCACTCACACTGGGGCTGCGGGCTCGCCGAGACGAGCAAGGCCTCGACATAGCACCTTACGTCACTCTACCCTCGGCCAAAATCAGCATTCACCCTCAAAACTCCAAACGTCGAGCCCCTGCTCCCAGGCCAAAGGTGCCAGACCCAAAACGCGTGCCTGGCCTCAAACCTCCCTTGGTGGCCCTCGCACAGCCCCACTCACATTGGGGCTGCGGGCTCGCCGAGACGAGCAAGGCCTCGACATAGCACCTTACGTCACTCTACCCTCGGCCAAAATCAGCATTCACCCTCAAAACTCCAAACGTCGAGCCCCTGCTCCCAGGCCAAAGGTGCCAGACCCAAAACGCGTGCCTGGCCTCAAACCTCCCTTGGTGGCCCTCGCACAGCCCCATTCACATTGGGGCTGCGGGCTCGCCGAGACGAGCAAGGCCTCGACATAGCACCTTACGTCACTCTACCCTCGGCCAAAATCACCATTCACCCTCAAAACTCCAAACGTCGAGCCCCTGCTCCCAGGCCAAAGGTGCCAGACCCAAAACGCGTGCCTGGCCTCAAACCTCCCTTGGTGGCCCTCGCACAGCCCCATTCACATGGGGCTGCGGGCTCGCCGAGACGAGCAAGGCCTCGACATAGCACCTTACGTCACTCTACCCTCGGCCAAAATCACCATTCACCCTCAAAACTCCAAACGTCGAGCCCCTGCTCCCAGGCCAAAGGTGCCAGACCCAAAACGCGTGCCTGGCCTCAAACCTCCCTTGGTGGCCCTCGCACAGCCCACTCACACTGGGGCTGCGGGCTCGCCGAGACGAGCAAGGCCTCGACATAGCACCTTACGTCACTCTACCCTCGGCCAAAATCACCATTCACCCTCAAAACTCCAAACGTCGAGCCCCTGCTCCCAGGCCAAAGGTGCCAGACCCAAAACGCGTGCCTGGCCTCAAACCTCCCTTGGTGGCCCTCGCACAGCCCCACTCACACTGGGGCTGCGGGCTCGCCGAGACGAGCAAGGCCTCGACATAGCACCTTACGTCACTCTACCCTCGGCCAAAATCACCATTCACCCTCAAAACTCCAAACGTCGAGCCCCTGCTCCCAGGCCAAAGGTGCCAGACCCAAAACGCGTGCCTGGCCTCAAACCTCCCGTGGTGGCCCTCGCACAGCCCCACTCACACTGGGGCTGCGGGCTCGCCGAGACGAGCAAGGCCTCGACATAGCACCTTACGTCACTCTACCCTCGGCCAAAATCACCATTCACCCTCAAAACTCCAAACGTCGAGCCCCTGCTCCCAGGCCAAAGGTGCCAGACCCAAAACGCGTGCCTGGCCTCAAACCTCCCTTGGTGGCCCTCGCACAGCCCCACTCACACTGGGGCTGCGGGCTCGCCGAGACGAGCAAGGCCTCGACATAGCACCTTACGTCACTCTACCCTCGGCCAAAATCACCATTCACCCTCAAAACTCCAAACGTCGAGCCCCTGCTCCCAGGCCAAAGGTGCCAGACCCAAAACGCGTGCCTGGCCTCAAACCTCCCTTGGTGGCCCTCGCACAGCCCACTCACACTGGGGCTGCGGGCTCGCCGAGACGAGCAAGGCCTCGACATAGCACCTTACGTCACTCTACCCTCGGCCAAAATCACCATTCACCCTCAAAACTCCAAACGTCGAGCCCCTGCTCCCAGGCCAAAGGTGCCAGACCCAAAACGCGTGCCTGGCCTCAAACCTCCCTTGGTGGCCCTCGCACAGCCCCACTCACACTGGGGCTGCGGGCTCGCCGAGACGAGCAAGGCCTCGACATAGCACCTTACGTCACTCTACCCTCGGCCAAAATCACCATTCACCCTCAAAACTCCAAACGTCGAGCCCCTGCTCCCAGGCCAAAGGTGCCAGACCCAAAACGCGTGCCTGGCCTCAAACCTCCCTTGGTGGCCCTCGCACAGCACCACTCACACTGGGGCTGCGGGCTCGCCGAGACGAGCAAGGCCTCGACATAGCACCTTACGTCACTCTACCCTCGGCCAAAATCACCATTCACCCTCAAAACTCCAAACGTCGAGCCCCTGCTCCCAGGCCAAAGGTGCCAGACCCAAAACGCGTGCCTGGCCTCAAACCTCCCTTGGTGGCCCTCGCACAGCCCCACTCACACTGGGGCTGCGGGCTCGCCGAGACGAGCAAGGCCTCGACATAGCACCTTACGTCACTCTACCCTCGGCCAAAATCACCATTCACCCTCAAAACTCCAAACGTCGAGCCCCTGCTCCCAGGCCAAAGGTGCCAGACCCAAAACGCGTGCCTGGCCTCAAACCTCCCTTGGTGGCCCTCGCACAGCCCCACTCACACTGGGGCTGCGGGCTCGCCGAGACGAGCAAGGCCTCGACATAGCACCTTACGTCACTCTACCCTCGGCCAAAATCACCATTCACCCTCAAAACTCCAAACGTCGAGCCCCTGCTCCCAGGACAAAGGTGCCAGACCCAAAACGCGTGCCTGGCCTCAAACCTCCCTTGGTGGCCCTCGCACAGCCCCACTCACACTGGGGCTGCGGGCTCGCCGAGACGAGCAAGGCCTCGACATAGCACCTTACGTCACTCTACCCTCGGCCAAAATCACCATTCACCCTCAAAACTCCAAACGTCGAGCCCCTGCTCCCAGGCCAAAGGTGCCAGACCCAAAACGCGTGCCTGGCCTCAAACCTCCCTTGGTGGCCCTCGCACAGCACCACTCACACTGGGGCTGCGGGCTCGCCGAGACGAGCAAGGCCTCGACATAGCACCTTACGTCACTCTACCCTCGGCCAAAATCACCATTCACCCTCAAAACTCCAAACGTCGAGCCCCTGCTCCCAGGCCAAAGGTGCCAGACCCAAAACGCGTGCCTGGCCTCAAACCTCCCTTGGTGGCCCTCGCACAGCACCACTCACACTGGGGCTGCGGGCTCGCCGAGACGAGCAAGGCCTCGACATAGCACCTTACGTCACTCTACCCTCGGCCAAAATCACCATTCACCCTCAAAACTCCAAACGTCGAGCCCCTGCTCCCAGGCCAAAGGTGCCAGACCCAAAACGCGTGCCTGGCCTCAAACCTCCCTTGGTGGCCCTCGCACAGCCCCACTCACACTGGGGCTGCGGGCTCGCCGAGACGAGCAAGGCCTCGACATAGCACCTTACGTCACTCTACCCTCGGCCAAAATCACCATTCACCCTCAAAACTCCAAACGTCGAGCCCCTGCTCCCAGGCCAAAGGTGCCAGACCCAAAACGCGTGCCTGGCCTCAAACCTCCCTTGGTGGCCCTCGCACAGCCCCACTCACACTGGGGCTGCGGGCTCGCCGAGAAGAGCAAGGCCTCGACATAGCACCTTACGTCACTCTACCCTCGGCCAAAATCACCATTCACCCTCAAAACTCCAAACGTCGAGCCCCTGCTCCCAGGCCAAAGGTGCCAGACCCAAAACGCGTGCCTGGCCTCAAACCTCCCTTGGTGGCCCTCGCACAGCCCCATTCACACTGGGGCTGCGGGCTCGCCGAGACGAGCAAGGCCTCGACATAGCACCTTACGTCACTCTACCCTCGGCCAAAATCACCATTCACCCTCAAAACTCCAAACGTCGAGCCCCTGCTCCCAGGCCAAAGGTGCCAGACCCAAAACGCGTGCCTGGCCTCAAACCTCCCTTGGTGGCCCTCGCACAGCCCCACTCACACTGGGGCTGCGGGCTCGCCGAGACGAGCAAGGCCTCGACATAGCACCTTACGTCACTCTACCCTCGGCCAAAATCACCATTCACCCTCAAAACTCCAAACGTCGAGCCCCTGCTCCCAGGCCAAAGGTGCCAGACCCAAAACGCGTGCCTGGCCTCAAACCTCCCTTGGTGGCCCTCGCACAGCACCACTCACACTGGGGCTGCGGGCTCGCCGAGACGAGCAAGGCCTCGACATAGCACCTTACGTCACTCTACCCTCGGCCAAAATCACCATTCACCCTCAAAACTCCAAACGTCGAGCCCCTGCTCCCAGGCCAAAGGTGCCAGACCCAAAACGCGTGCCTGGCCTCAAACCTCCCTTGGTGGCCCTCGCACAGCACCACTCACACTGGGGCTGCGGGCTCGCCGAGACGAGCAAGGCCTCGACATAGCACCTTACGTCACTCTACCCTCGGCCAAAATCACCATTCACCCTCAAAACTCCAAACGTCGAGCCCCTGCTCCCAGGCCAAAGGTGCCAGACCCAAAACGCGTGCCTGGCCTCAAACCTCCCTTGGTGGCCCTCGCACAGCCCCATTCACACTGGGGCTGCGGGCTCGCCGAGACGAGCAAGGCCTCGACATAGCACCTTACGTCACTCTACCCTCGGCCAAAATCACCATTCACCCTCAAAACTCCAAACGTCGAGCCCCTGCTCCCAGGCCAAAGGTGCCAGACCCAAAACGCGTGCCTGGCCTCAAACCTCCCTTGGTGGCCCTCGCACAGCCCCACTCACACTGGGGCTGCGGGCTCGCCGAGACGAGCAAGGCCTCGACATAGCACCTTACGTCACTCTACCCTCGGCCAAAATCACCATTCACCCTCAAAACTCCAAACGTCGAGCCCCTGCTCCCAGGCCAAAGGTGCCAGACCCAAAACGCGTGCCTGGCCTCAAACCTCCCTTGGTGGCCCTCGCACAGCCCCACTCACACTGGGGCTGCGGGCTCGCCGAGACGAGCAAGGCCTCGACATAGCACCTTACGTCACTCTACCCTCGGCCAAAATCACCATTCACCCTCAAAACTCCAAACGTCGAGCCCCTGCTCCCAGGCCAAAGGTGCCAGACCCAAAACGCGTGCCTGGCCTCAAACCTCCCTTGGTGGCCCTCGCACAGCCCCACTCACACTGGGGCTGCGGGCTCGCCGAGACGAGCAAGGCCTCGACATAGCACCTTACGTCACTCTACCCTCGGCCAAAATCACCATTCACCCTCAAAACTCCAAACGTCGAGCCCCTGCTCCCAGGCCAAAGGTGCCAGACCCAAAACGCGTGCCTGGCCTCAAACCTCCCTTGGTGGCCCTCGCACAGCCCCACTCACACTGGGGCTGCGGGCTCGCCGAGACGAGCAAGGCCTCGACATAGCGCCTTACGTCACTCTACCCTCGGCCAAAATCACCATTCACCCTCAAAACTCCAAACGTCGAGCCCCTGCTCCCAGGCCAAAGGTGCCAGACCCAAAACGCGTGCCTGGCCTCAAACCTCCCTTGGTGGCCCTCGCACAGCCCCACTCACACTGGGGCTGCGGGCTCGCCGAGACGAGCAAGGCCTCGACATAGCACCTTACGTCACTCTACCCTCGGCCAAAATCACCATTCACCCTCAAAACTCCAAACGTCGAGCCCCTGCTCCCAGGCCAAAGGTGCCAGACCCAAAACGCGTGCCTGGCCTCAAACCTCCCTTGGTGGCCCTCGCGCAGCCCCACTCACACTGGGGCTGCGGGCTCGCCGAGACGAGCAAGGCCTCGACATAGCACCTTACGTCACTCTACCCTCGGCCAAAATAACCATTCACCCTCAAAACTCCAAACGTCGAGCCCCTGCTCCCAGGCCAAAGGTGCCAGACCCAAAACGCGTGCCTGGCCTCAAACCTCCCTTGGTGGCCCTCGCACAGCCCCACTCACACTGGGGCTGCGGGCTCGCCGAGACGAGCAAGGCCTCGACATAGCACCTTACGTCACTCTACCCTCGGCCAAAATCACCATTCACCCTCAAAACTCCAAACGTCGAGCCCCTGCTCCCAGGCCAAAGGTGCCAGACCCAAAACGCGTGCCTGGCCTCAAACCTCCCTTGGTGGCCCTCGCACAGCCCCACTCACACTGGGGCTGCGGGCTCGCCGAGACGAGCAAGGCCTCGACATAGCACCTTACGTCACTCTACCCTCGGCCAAAATCACCATTCACCCTCAAAACTCCAAACGTCGAGCCCCTGCTCCCAGGCCAAAGGTGCCAGACCCAAAACGCGTGCCTGGCCTCAAACCTCCCTTGGTGGCCCTCGCACAGCCCCACTCACACTGGGGCTGCGGGCTCGCCGAGACGAGCAAGGCCTCGACATAGCACCTTACGTCACTCTACCCTCGGCCAAAATCACCATTCACCCTCAAAACTCCAAACGTCGAGCCCCTGCTCCCAGGCCAAAGGTGCCAGACCCAAAACGCGTGCCTGGCCTCAAACCTCCCTTGGTGGCCCTCGCACAGCCCCACTCACACTGGGGCTGCGGGCTCGCCGAGACGAGCAAGGCCTCGACATAGCACCTTACGTCACTCTACCCTCGGCCAAAATCACCATTCACCCTCAAAACTCCAAACGTCGAGCCCCTGCTCCCAGGCCAAAGGTGCCAGACCCAAAACGCGTGCCTGGCCTCAAACCTCCCTTGGTGGCCCTCGCACAGCCCACTCACACTGGGGCTGCGGGCTCGCCGAGACGAGCAAGGCCTCGACATAGCACCTTACGTCACTCTACCCTCGGCCAAAATCACCATTCACCCTCAAAACTCCAAACGTCGAGCCCCTGCTCCCAGGCCAAAGGTGCCAGACCCAAAACGCGTGCCTGGCCTCAAACCTCCCTTGGTGGCCCTCGCACAGCACCACTCACACTGGGGCTGCGGGCTCGCCGAGACGAGCAAGGCCTCGACATAGCACCTTACGTCACTCTACCCTCGGCCAAAATCACCTTTCACCCTCAAAACTCCAAACGTCGAGCCCCTGCTCCCAGGCCAAAGGTGCCAGACCCAAAACGCGTGCCTGGCCTCAAACCTCCCTTGGTGGCCCTCGCACAGCCCCACTCACACTGGGGCTGCGGGCTCGCCGAGACGAGCAAGGCCTCGACATAGCACCTTACGTCACTCTACCCTCGGCCAAAATCACCATTCACCCTCAAAACTCCAAACGTCGAGCCCCTGCTCCCAGGCCAAAGGTGCCAGACCCAAAACGCGTGCCTGGCCTCAAACCTCCCTTGGTGGCCCTCGCACAGCCCCACTCACACTGGGGCTGCGGGCTCGCCGAGACGAGCAAGGCCTCGACATAGCTCCTTACGTCACTCTACCCTCGGCCAAAATCACCATTCACCCTCAAAACTCCAAACGTCGAGCCCCTGCTCCCAGGCCAAAGGTGCCAGACCCAAAACGCGTGCCTGGCCTCAAACCTCCCTTGGTGGCCCTCGCACAGCCCCACTCACACTGGGGCTGCGGGCTCGCCGAGACGAGCAAGGCCTCGACATAGCACCTTACGTCACTCTACCCTCGGCCAAAATCACCATTCACCCTCAAAACTCCAAACGTCGAGCCCCTGCTCCCAGGCCAAAGGTGCCAGACCCAAAACGCGTGCCTGGCCTCAAACCTCCCTTGGTGGCCCTCGCACAGCCCCACTCACACTGGGGCTGCGGGCTCGCCGAGACGAGCAAGGCCTCGACATAGCACCTTACGTCACTCTACCCTCGGCCAAAATCACCATTCACCCTCAAAACTCCAAACGTCGAGCCCCTGCTCCCAGGCCAAAGGTGCCAGACCCAAAACGCGTGCCTGGCCTCAAACCTCCCTTGGTGGCCCTCGCACAGCCCCACTCACACTGGGGCTGCGGGCTCGCCGAGACGAGCAAGGCCTCGACATAGCACCTTACGTCACTCTACCCTCGGCCAAAATCACCATTCACCCTCAAAACTCCAAACGTCGAGCCCCTGCTCCCAGGCCAAAGGTGCCAGACCCAAAACGCGTGCCTGGCCTCAAACCTCCCTTGGTGGCCCTCGCACAGCCCCACTCACACTGGGGCTGCGGGCTCGCCGAGACGAGCAAGGCCTCGACATAGCACCTTACGTCACTCTACCCTCGGCCAAAATCACCATTCACCCTCAAAACTCCAAACGTCGAGCCCCTGCTCCCAGGCCAAAGGTGCCAGACCCAAAACGCGTGCCTGGCCTCAAACCTCCCTTGGTGACCCTCGCACAGCCCCACTCACACTGGGGCTGCGGGCTCGCCGAGACGAGCAAGGCCTCGACATAGCACCTTACGTCACTCTACCCTCGGCCAAAATCACCATTCACCCTCAAAACTCCAAACGTCGAGCCCCTGCTCCCAGGCCAAAGGTGCCAGACCCAAAACGCGTGCCTGGCCTCAAACCTCCCTTGGTGGCCCTCGCACAGCCCCACTCACACTGGGGCTGCGGGCTCGCCGAGACGAGCAAGGCCTCGACATAGCACCTTACGTCACTCTACCCTCGGCCAAAATCACCATTCACCCTCAAAACTCCAAACGTCGAGCCCCTGCTCCCAGGCCAAAGGTGCCAGACCCAAAACGCGTGCCTGGCCTCAAACCTCCCTTGGTGGCCCTCGCACAGCCCCACTCACACTGGGGCTGCGGGCTCGCCGAGACGAGCAAGGCCTCGACATAGCACCTTACGTCACTCTACCCTCGGCCAAAATCACCATTCACCCTCAAAACTCCAAACGTCGAGCCCCTGCTCCCAGGCCAAAGGTGCCAGACCCAAAACGCGTGCCTGGCCTCAAACCTCCCTTGGTGGCCCTCGCACAGCACCACTCACACTGGGGCTGCGGGCTCGCCGAGACGAGCAAGGCCTCGACATAGCACCTTACGTCACTCTACCCTCGGCCAAAATCACCATTCACCCTCAAAACTCCAAACGTCGAGCCCCTGCTCCCAGGCCAAAGGTGCCAGACCCAAAACGCGTGCCTGGCCTCAAACCTCCCTTGGTGGCCCTCGCACAGCCCCATTCACACTGGGGCTGCGGGCTCGCCGAGACGAGCAAGGCCTCGACATAGCACCTTACGTCACTCTACCCTCGGCCAAAATCACCATTCACCCTCAAAACTCCAAACGTCGAGCCCCTGCTCCCAGGCCAAAGGTGCCAGACCCAAAACGCGTGCCTGGCCTCAAACCTCCCTTGGTGGCCCTCGCACAGCCCCACTCACACTGGGGCTGCGGGCTCGCCGAGACGAGCAAGGCCTCGACATAGCACCTTACGTCACTCTACCCTCGGCCAAAATCACCATTCACCCTCAAAACTCCAAACGTCGAGCCCCTGCTCCCAGGCCAAAGGTGCCAGACCCAAAACGCGTGCCTGGCCTCAAACCTCCCTTGGTGGCCCTCGCACAGCACCACTCACACTGGGGCTGCGGGCTCGCCGAGACGAGCAAGGCCTCGACATAGCACCTTACGTCACTCTACCCTCGGCCAAAATCACCATTCACCCTCAAAACTCCAAACGTCGAGCCCCTGCTCCCAGGCCAAAGGTGCCAGACCCAAAACGCGTGCCTGGCCTCAAACCTCCCTTGGTGGCCCTCGCACAGCCCCACTCACACTGGGGCTGCGGGCTCGCCGAGACGAGCAAGGCCTCGACATAGCACCTTACGTCACTCTACCCTCGGCCAAAATCACCATTCACCCTCAAAACTCCAAACGTCGAGCCCCTGCTCCCAGGCCAAAGGTGCCAGACCCAAAACGCGTGCCTGGCCTCAAACCTCCCTTGGTGGCCCTCGCACAGCCCCACTCACACTGGGGCTGCGGGCTCGCCGAGACGAGCAAGGCCTCGACATAGCACCTTACGTCACTCTACCCTCGGCCAAAATCACCATTCACCCTCAAAACTCCAAACGTCGAGCCCCTGCTCCCAGGCCAAAGGTGCCAGACCCAAAACGCGTGCCTGGCCTCAAACCTCCCTTGGTGGCCCTCGCACAGCCCCACTCACACTGGGGCTGCGGGCTCGCCGAGACGAGCAAGGCCTCGACATAGCACCTTACGTCACTCTACCCTCGGCCAAAATCACCATTCACCCTCAAAACTCCAAACGTCGAGCCCCTGCTCCCAGGCCAAAGGTGCCAGACCCAAAACGCGTGCCTGGCCTCAAACCTCCCTTGGTGGCCCTCGCACAGCACCACTCACACTGGGGCTGCGGGCTCGCCGAGACGAGCAAGGCCTCGACATAGCACCTTACGTCACTCTACCCTCGGCCAAAATCACCATTCACCCTCAAAACTCCAAACGTCGAGCCCCTGCTCCCAGGCCAAGGTGCCAGACCCAAAACGCGTGCCTGGCCTCAAACCTCCCTTGCTGGCCCTCGCACAGCACCACTCACACTGGGGCTGCGGGCTCGCCGAGCCGAGCAAGGCCTCGACATAGCACCTTACGTCACTCTACCCTCGGCCAAAATCACCATTCACCCTCAAAACTCCAAACGTCGAGCCCATGCTCCCAGGCCAAAGGTGCCAGACCCAAAACGCGTGCCTGGCCTCAAACCTCCCTTGGTGGCCCTCGCACAGCACCACTCACATTGGGGCTGCGGGCTCGCCGAGACGAGCAAGGCCTCGACATAGCACCTTACGTCACTCTACCCTCGGCCAAAATCACCATTCACCCTCAAAACTCCAAACGTCGAGCCCCTGCTCCCAGGCCAAAGGTGCCAGACCCAAAACGCGTGCCTGGCCTCAAACCTCCCTTGGTGGCCCTCGCACAGCCCCATTCACATTGGGGCTGCGGGCTCGCCGAGACGAGCAAGGCCTCGACATAGCACCTTACGTCACTCTACCCTCGGCCAAAATCACCATTCACCCTCAAAACTCCAAACGTCGAGCCCCTGCTCCCAGGCCAAAGGTGCCAGACCCAAAACGCGTGCCTGGCCTCAAACCTCCCTTGGTGGCCCTCGCACAGCACCACTCACATTGGGGCTGCGGGCTCGCCGAGACGAGCAAGGCCTCGACATAGCACCTTACGTCACTCTACCCTCGGCCAAAATCAGCATTCACCCTCAAAACTCCAACGTCGAGCCCCTGCTCCCAGGCCAAGGTGCCAGACCCAAAACGCGTGCCTGGCCTCAAACCTCCCTTGGTGGCCCTCGCACAGCACCATTCACACTGGGGCTGCGGGCTCGCCGAGACGAGCAAGGCCTCGACATAGCACCTTACGTCACTCTACCCTCGGCCAAAATCACCATTCACCCTCAAAACTCCAAACGTCGAGCCCCTGCTCCCAGGCCAAAGGTGCCAGACCCAAAACGCGTGCCTGGCCTCAAACCTCCCTTGGTGGCCCTCGCACAGCCACACTCACACTGGGGCTGCGGGCTCGCCGAGACGAGCAAGGCCTCGACATAGCACCTTACGTCACTCTACCCTCGGCCAAAATCAGCATTCACCCTCAAAACTCCAAACGTCGAGCCCCTGCTCCCAGGCCAAAGGTGCCAGACCCAAAACGCGTGCCTGGCCTCAAACCTCCCTTGGTGGCCCTCGCACAGCCCCATTCACACTGGGGCTGCGGGCTCGCCGAGACGAGCAAGGCCTCGACATAGCACCTTACGTCACTCTACCCTCGGCCAAAATCACCATTCACCCTCAAAACTCCAAACGTCGAGCCCCTGCTCCCAGGCCAAAGGTGCCAGACCCAAAACGCGTGCCTGGCCTCAAACCTCCCTTGGTGGCCCTCGCACAGCCCCACTCACATTGGGGCTGCGGGCTCGCCGAGACGAGCAAGGCCTCGACATAGCACCTTACGTCACTCTACCCTCGGCCAAAATCACCATTCACCCTCAAAACTCCAAACGTCGAGCCCCTGCTCCCAGGCCAAAGGTGCCAGACCCAAAACGCGTGCCTGGCCTCAAACCTCCCTTGGTGGCCCTCGCACAGCCCCATTCACATTGGGGCTGCGGGCTCGCCGAGACGAGCAAGGCCTCGACATAGCACCTTACGTCACTCTACCCTCGGCCAAAATCACCATTCACCCTCAAAACTCCAAACGTCGAGCCCCTGCTCCCAGGCCAAAGGTGCCAGACCCAAAACGCGTGCCTGGCCTCAAACCTCCCTTGGTGGCCCTCGCACAGCCCCATTCACACTGGGGCTGCGGGCTCGCCGAGCCGAGCAAGGCCTCGACATAGCACCTTACGTCACTCTACCCTCGGCCAAAATCACCATTCACCCTCAAAACTCCAAACGTCGAGCCCCTGCTCCCAGGCCAAAGGTGCCAGACCCAAAACGCGTGCCTGGCCTCAAACCTCCCTTGGTGGCCCTCGCACAGCACCACTCACACTGGGGCTGCGGGCTCGCCGAGACGAGCAAGGCCTCGACATAGCACCTTACGTCACTCTACCCTCGGCCAAAATCACCATTCACCCTCAAAACTCCAAACGTCGAGCCCCTGCTCCCAGGCCAAAGGTGCCAGACCCAAAACGCGTGCCTGGCCTCAAACCTCCCTTGGTGGCCCTCGCACAGCCCCATTCACACTGGGGCTGCGGGCTCGCCGAGCCGAGCAAGGCCTCGACATAGCACCTTACGTCACTCTACCCTCGGCCAAAATCACCATTCACCCTCAAAACTCCAAACGTCGAGCCCCTGCTCCCAGGCCAAAGGTGCCAGACCCAAACGCGTGCCTGGCCTCAAACCTCCCTTGGTGGCCCTCGCACAGCCCCATTCACACTGGGGCTGCGGGCTCGCCGAGACGAGCAAGGCCTCGACATAGCACCTTACGTCACTCTACCCTCGGCCAAAATCACCATTCACCCTCAAAACTCCAAACGTCGAGCCCCTGCTCCCAGGCCAAAGGTGCCAGACCCAAAACGCGTGCCTGGCCTCAAACCTCCCTTGGTGGCCCTCGCACAGCCCCATTCACACTGGGGCTGCGGGCTCGCCGAGCCGAGCAAGGCCTCGACATAGCACCTTACGTCACTCTACCCTCGGCCAAAATCACCATTCACCCTCAAAACTCCAAACGTCGAGCCCCTGCTCCCAGGCCAAAGGTGCCAGACCCAAAACGCGTGCCTGGCCTCAAACCTCCCTTGGTGGCCCTCGCACAGCCCCACTCACACTGGGGCTGCGGGCTCGCCGAGCCGAGCAAGGCCTCGACATAGCACCTTACGTCACTCTACCCTCGGCCAAAATCACCATTCACCCTCAAAACTCCAAACGTCGAGCCCCTGCTCCCAGGCCAAAGGTGCCAGACCCAAAACGCGTGCCTGGCCTCAAACCTCCCTTGGTGGCCCTCGCACAGCACCATTCACATTGGGGCTGCGGGCTCGCCGAGACGAGCAAGGCCTCGACATAGCACCTTACGTCACTCTACCCTCGGCCAAAATCACCATTCACCCTCAAAACTCCAAACGTCGAGCCCCTGCTCCCAGGCCAAAGGTGCCAGACCCAAAACGCGTGCCTGGCCTCAAACCTCCCTTGGTGGCCCTCGCACAGCCCCATTCACACTGGGGCTGCGGGCTCGCCGAGACGAGCAAGGCCTCGACATAGCACCTTACGTCACTCTACCCTCGGCCAAAATCACCATTCACCCTCAAAACTCCAAACGTCGAGCCCCTGCTCCCAGGCCAAAGGTGCCAGACCCAAAACGCGTGCCTGGCCTCAAACCTCCCTTGGTGGCCCTCGCACAGCCCCACTCACATTGGGGCTGCGGGCTCGCCGAGACGAGCAAGGCCTCGACATAGCACCTTACGTCACTCTACCCTCGGCCAAAATCACCATTCACCCTCAAAACTCCAAACGTCGAGCCCCTGCTCCCAGGCCAAAGGTGCCAGACCCAAAACGCGTGCCTGGCCTCAAACCTCCCTTGGTGGCCCTCGCACAGCACCACTCACACTGGGGCTGCGGGCTCGCCGAGACGAGCAAGGCCTCGACATAGCACCTTACGTCACTCTACCCTCGGCCAAAATCACCATTCACCCTCAAAACTCCAAACGTCGAGCCCCTGCTCCCAGGCCAAAGGTGCCAGACCCAAAACGCGTGCCTGGCCTCAAACCTCCCTTGGTGGCCCTCGCACAGCACCATTCACATTGGGGCTGCGGGCTCGCCGAGACGAGCAAGGCCTCGACATAGCACCTTACGTCACTCTACCCTCGGCCAAAATCACCATTCACCCTCAAAACTCCAAACGTCGAGCCCCTGCTCCCACGCCAAAGGTGCCAGACCCAAAACGCGTGCCTGGCCTCAAACCTCCCTTGGTGGCCCTCGCACAGCACCACTCACACTGGGGCTGCGGGCTCGCCGAGCCGAGCAAGGCCTCGACATAGCACCTTACGTCACTCTACCCTCGGCCAAAATCAGCATTCACCCTCAAACTCCAAACGTCGAGCCCCTGCTCCCAGGCCAAAGGTGCCAGACCCAAAACGCGTGCCTGGCCTCAAACCTCCCTTGGTGGCCCTCGCACAGCCCCACTCACACTGGGGCTGCGGGCTCGCCGAGACGAGCAAGGCCTCGACATAGCACCTTACGTCACTCTACCCTCGGCCAAAATCACCATTCACCCTCAAAACTCCAAACGTCGAGCCCCTGCTCCCAGGCCAAAGGTGCCAGACCCAAAACGCGTGCCTGGCCTCAAACCTCCCTTGGTGGCCCTCGCACAGCCCCACTCACACTGGGGCTGCGGGCTCGCCGAGACGAGCAAGGCCTCGACATAGCACCTTACGTCACTCTACCCTCGGCCAAAATCACCATTCACCCTCAAAACTCCAAACGTCGAGCCCCTGCTCCCAGGCCAAAGGTGCCAGACCCAAAACGCGTGCCTGGCCTCAAACCTCCCTTGGTGGCCCTCGCACAGCCCCACTCACACTGGGGCTGCGGGCTCGCCGAGACGAGCAAGGCCTCGACATAGCACCTTACGTCACTCTACCCTCGGCCAAAATCACCATTCACCCTCAAAACTCCAAACGTCGAGCCCCTGCTCCCAGGCCAAAGGTGCCAGACCCAAAACGCGTGCCTGGCCTCAAACCTCCCTTGGTGGCCCTCGCACAGCCCCACTCACACTGGGGCTGCGGGCTCGCCCAGCCGAGCAAGGCCTCGACATAGCACCTTACGTCACTCTACCCTCGGCCAAAATCACCATTCACCCTCAAAACTCCAAACGTCGAGCCCCTGCTCCCAGGCCAAAGGTGCCAGACCCAAAACGCGTGCCTGGCCTCAAACCTCCCTTGGTGGCCCTCGCACAGCCCCACTCACATTGGGGCTGCGGGCTCGCCGAGACGAGCAAGGCCTCGACATAGCACCTTACGTCACTCTACCCTCGGCCAAAATCACCATTCACCCTCAAAACTCCAAACGTCGAGCCCCTGCTCCCAGGCCAAAGGTGCCAGACCCAAAACGCGTGCCTGGCCTCAAACCTCCCTTGGTGGCCCTCGCACAGCCCCACTCACACTGGGGCTGCGGGCTCGCCGAGACGAGCAAGGCCTCGACATAGCACCTTACGTCACTCTACCCTCGGCCAAAATCACCATTCACCCTCAAAACTCCAAACGTCGAGCCCCTGCTCCCAGGCCAAAGGTGCCAGACCCAAAACGCGTGCCTGGCCTCAAACCTCCCTTGGTGGCCCTCGCACAGCACCACTCACACTGGGGCTGCGGGCTCGCCGAGCCGAGCAAGGCCTCGACATAGCACCTTACGTCACTCTACCCTCGGCCAAAATCACCATTCACCCTCAAAACTCCAAACGTCGAGCCCCTGCTCCCAGGCCAAAGGTGCCAGACCCAAAACGCGTGCCTGGCCTCAAACCTCCCTTGGTGGCCCTCGCACAGCACCACTCACATTGGGGCTGCGGGCTCGCCGAGACGAGCAAGGCCTCGACATAGCACCTTACGTCACTCTACCCTCGGCCAAAATCACCATTCACCCTCAAAACTCCAAACGTCGAGCCCCTGCTCCCAGGCCAAAGGTGCCAGACCCAAAACGCGTGCCTGGCCTCAAACCTCCCTTGGTGGCCCTCGCACAGCCCCATTCACACTGGGGCTGCGGGCTCGCCGAGCCGAGCAAGGCCTCGACATAGCACCTTACGTCACTCTACCCTCGGCCAAAATCACCATTCACCCTCAAAACTCCAAACGTCGAGCCCCTGCTCCCAGGCCAAAGGTGCCAGACCCAAAACGCGTGCCTGGCCTCAAACCTCCCTTGGTGGCCCTCGCACAGCCCCACTCACACTGGGGCTGCGGGCTCGCCGAGACGAGCAAGGCCTCGACATAGCACCTTACGTCACTCTACCCTCGGCCAAAATCACCACTCACCCTCAAAACTCCAAACGTCGAGCCCCTGCTCCCAGGCCAAAGGTGCCAGACCCAAAACGCGTGCCTGGCCTCAAACCTCCCTTGGTGGCCCTCGCACAGCCCCACTCACACTGGGGCTGCGGGCTCGCCGAGCCGAGCAAGGCCTCGACATAGCACCTTACGTCACTCTACCCTCGGCCAAAATCAGCACTCACCCTCAAAACTCCAAACGTCGAGCCCCTGCTCCCAGGCCAAAGGTGCCAGACCCAAAACGCGTGCCTG
This sequence comes from Grus americana, assembly GCF_028858705.1. Classification (NCBI taxonomy): domain Eukaryota; kingdom Metazoa; phylum Chordata; class Aves; order Gruiformes; family Gruidae; genus Grus; species Grus americana. The sequence continues at coordinate 52,285 of NW_026561772.1, read as the reverse complement.
GCCTCAAACCTCCCTTGCTGGCCCTCGCACAGCCCCACTCACACTGGGGCTGCGGGCTCGCCGAGCCGAGCAAGGCCTCGACATAGCACCTTACGTCACTCTACCCTCGGCCAAAATCACCATTCACCCTCAAAACTCCAAACGTCGAGCCCCTGCTCCCAGGCCAAAGGTGCCAGCCCCAAAACGCGTGCCTGGCCTCAAACCTCCCTTGGTGGCCCTCGCACAGCACCACTCACATTGGGGCTGCGGGCTCGCCGAGACGAGCAGGCCTCGACATAGCACCTTACGTCACTCTACCCTCGGCCAAAATCACCATTCACCCTCAAAACTCCAAACGTCGAGCCCCTGCTCCCAGGCCAAAGGTGCCAGACCCAAAACGCGTGCCTGGCCTCAAACCTCCCTTGGTGGCCCTCGCACAGCCCCACTCACACTGGGGCTGCGGGCTCGTCGAGCCGAGCAAGGCCTCGACATAGCACCTTACGTCACTCTACCCTCGGCCAAAATCACCATTCACCCTCAAAACTCCAAACGTCGAGCCCCTGCTCCCAGGCCAAAGGTGCCAGACCCAAAACGCGTGCCTGGCCTCAAACCTCCCTTGGTGGCCCTCGCACAGCACCACTCACACTGGGGCTGCGGGCTCGCCGAGACGAGCAAGGCCTCGACATAGCACCTTACGTCACTCTACCCTCGGCCAAAATCACCATTCACCCTCAAAACTCCAAACGTCGAGCCCCTGCTCCCAGGCCAAAGGTGCCAGACCCAAAACGCGTGCCTGGCCTCAAACCTCCCTTGGTGGCCCTCGCACAGCCCCACTCACACTGGGGCTGCGGGCTCGTCGAGCCGAGCAAGGCCTCGACATAGCACCTTACGTCACTCTACCCTCGGCCAAAATCACCACTCACCCTCAAAACTCCAAACGTCGAGCCCCTGCTCCCAGGCCAAAGGTGCCAGACCCAAAACGCGTGCCTGGCCTCAAACCTCCCTTGCTGGCCCTCGCACAGCCCCACTCACACTGGGGCTGCGGGCTCGCCGAGCCGAGCAAGGCCTCGACATAGCACCTTACGTCACTCTACCCTCGGCCAAAATCACCATTCACCCTCAAAACTCCAAACGTCGAGCCCCTGCTCCCAGGCCAAAGGTGCCAGACCCAAAACGCGTGCCTGGCCTCAAACCTCCCTTGGTGGCCCTCGCACAGCACCATTCACACTGGGGCTGCGGGCTCGCCGAGCCGAGCAAGGCCTCGACATAGCACCTTACGTCACTCTACCCTCGGCCAAAATCAGCATTCACCCTCAAAACTCCAAACGTCGAGCCCCTGCTCCCAGGCCAAAGGTGCCAGACCCAAAACGCGTGCCTGGCCTCAAACCTCCCTTGGTGGCCCTCGCACAGCCCCACTCACACTGGGGCTGCGGGCTCGCCGAGACGAGCAAGGCCTCGACATAGCACCTTACGTCACTCTACCCTCGGCCAAAATCACCATTCACCCTCAAAACTCCAAACGTCGAGCCCCTGCTCCCAGGCCAAAGGTGCCAGACCCAAAACGCGTGCCTGGCCTCAAACCTCCCTTGGTGGCCCTCGCACAGCACCACTCACACTGGGCCTGCGGGCTCGCCGAGCCGAGCAAGGCCTCGACATAGCACCTTACGTCACTCTACCCTCGGCCAAAATCAGCATTCACCCTCAAAACTCCAAACGTCGAGCCCCTGCTCCCAGGCCAAAGGTGCCAGACCCAAAACGCGTGCCTGGCCTCAAACCTCCCTTGGTGGCCCTCGCACAGCACCATTCACACTGGGGCTGCGGGCTCGCCGAGACAAGCAAGGCCTCGACATAGCACCTTACGTCACTCTACCCTCGGCCAAAATCACCATTCACCCTCAAAACTCCAAACGTCGAGCCCCTGCTCCCAGGCCAAAGGTGCCAGACCCAAAACGCGTGCCTGGCCTCAAATCTCCCTTGGTGGCCCTCGCACAGCCCCACTCACATTGGGGCTGCGGGCTCGCCGAGCCGAGCAAGGCCTCGACATAGCACCTTACGTCACTCTACCCTCGGCCAAAATCACCATTCACCCTCAAAACTCCAAACGTCGAGCCCCTGCTCCCAGGCCAAAGGTGCCAGACCCAAAACGCATGCCTGGCCTCAAACCTCCCTTGCTGGCCCTCGCACAGCCCCACTCGCACTGGGGCTGTGGGCTCGCCTTGACACGTAATGGTTCCCTACGTTTCTCTCTGTCCTCCCAAACAGTTCTATCCATACAGGTAAAGTCTTAAATGTCCAGAATTGGAACCCAGCAGACAGCCGCAGGTAGAAGAACGTTGGAAGAGCAATGGGGTGCAGAGCAAAGGGACGCACTGAAGACGTAGAAATACGTTTTTCAGAAGTAACATAAGAAGAATTAAATAATAGCAGGTTGCGTACCAGAACGGGAGAAGCATATAAAGTAAAAGCGGAAGGCAGCAGCGGCAGAAGAGCAAAAATCTTGGTGGATCAGGACAGCCCGAAAGGGTGATGGAGGCCGGGATAGGATGGAGGCAGGCAGAGATCTGGAGAAGCACGGCAGGGATGGACACACGAGTCCCCACACCTCCTGGCACCCACGGGAGACCTTCACCGCCCCAAGGCCTCTCTCTGCCTCCACTCCTTGCTCCTCCACAGTGCCGGCTGCCCAACCCTTGCCTACCCAGGAGCAGATGGCGGGTGCCTCCACACTCCTCTCCCACCAGGCTTCCCAGACAGCTCACAGGCGCGGCCGACGGCGGCACCCATCTCCCAGCCTTCCTTACCACAGGGACCTGCTGTTCCTTGTCGGAGGGCAGCTGCCTGCGGTAACCCCATCATTTCTCTCCTCAGCCACCTCCTAAGGACAGGCAGGAACAGGCAACCCCCTCCCCAGCTAGAACCCTTGGCACAGCAGGACCAGGACCAGGACCATCCTCATGGGACCCACCCGGGCTGCCCAGCCCCATCCTCATGGGACCCACCCGGGCTGCTCAGCCCCATCCTCATCCTCATGGGACCCACCTGGGCTGCCCAGCACCATCCTCATGGTCATGGGACCCACCCGGGCTGCCCAGCCCCATCCTCATGGTCATCCTCATGGGACCCACCTGGGCTGCCCAGCACCATCCTCATGCTCATCCTCATGGGACCCACCTGGGCTGCCCAGCACCATCCTCATGGTCATGGGACCCACCTGGGCTGCCCAGCCCCATCCTCATGGTCATCCTCATGGGACCCACCTGGGCTGCCCAGCACCATCCTCATGCTCATCCTCATGGGACCCACCTGGGCTGCCCAGCCCCGGCACGCAGCTCTGAAGATTTGCTCCTTAAAGCACAACAGAAATACCAGCCACGGACAAGATTTTTCTAGAAAAAAAACCCTTCTGAGTGGTCCTTTAACATCCCCACTGACACTGGGGCTTGCAGGCTTGCCCAGCTGTGGAAGGGGACCCCCGGCGCTGTGGGTTTTGGGGTTCCCCCTCCACACACCCCCTTTCCCCTCTGCTTTCTGCCCTGTGTATTTTTTGGGGGGGTTGCCCCAGCGGCGGCCTGTGCCCCCTATAGCTCAGGTCCCCCCATATAGCCCTGCCCTATAGCTCAGCCCCCTATAGCCCCCCCAGCCCTATAGCTCAGCCCCCCCATATAGCCCTGCCCTATAGCTCAGCCCCCCCCAGCCCTATAGCTCAGCCCCCCTATAGCCCCCCCAAGCCCTATAGCTCAGTCCCCCTATGGCCTGACCCTATAGCTCAGCCCCCCTATAGCCCCCCCGCCCTATAGCTCAGCCCCCCCATAGCCCCCCCCAGCCCTATAGCTCAGCCTCCCCTGTAGCTTCCCTATAGCCTGGCCCTATAGCCCAGCCCCCCTGGGGTCCGATGGGGTTTGGGGGTACGGGGGGACCCCATGGGGATCCCTGGGGGGCACGGGGGTGTCCCGGGGGGTGTTCCAGGCCTCCCGGGAACTGGGTTCGGGGGGTCCTGGGGGGTCCCGAGGTCTGAGTGGGGGTCTGGAGGGGGGTGAGGGCAGTCGGGGGGAGATTCGGGGGGTCCTGGGGTGCCCCCCCCCCTCCCGGCAGGTGGATCTGAACCTGCACGTGCAGATGGGGCGGGGGGGGGGGATCCCGGGGGGGCGGCAGGACGGGTCCTGGACGTGCCAGGGGTCCTGGGCATCGTCCTCAAACTCCTCGTCATCGTCTTCGTCTACACCACCGTCTAGGGGACCCCCCCCCGCCGTGGGACCCCCCCCGGGACCCCCCCCAGAACCCCTCGGAACCCCCCCAAGACCGGCCTCAAGGGCTCCCACGGGGACGCTCCCACGGGGACCCCCCCCCCGCGGACCCTTCGGTACCCCCGGGACCCCCCAGCACCGACCACAGCCCTAAACACCCCCACGGGGGAAACCCCCCCAAAATACCGGACACCCCCACACTCACGCGACCCGGTGCCGCTCCGGGACCACCTGCGCGGGTGGGGGGGGGTCTGGGGGGGTGTCCCGCCCCCCGGCCCCGCTCATTGGCTGCGGGGATGGGGGGCGGTCCCGGGGGAGCACCGGGACCCTCCGGAGAGCAACGGGACCCGCCGTCAGCCCCGGGCTCTGCCGTGAGACACCCCCCCCCCCGCAAAATCCCCATAACGGGACCCCCCCCCCCTCCTCCATACCGGGGGGACCCCCCCCCGCCCCCCCAATACCGGGACACCCCCCCCCCCCGGCCGCCCTTTGCATCTTGGGGACCCTCCTGGCTCTGGGGGCGACAGAGACCGGGTGAGTCCGGGGCAACACCCCCCCCCCAACCCCCCCCCAAAAAAAACCCCCAAAAACCTCGAGTGGACCCACGCGTGTGTCCGTGTGTGTCCCCCTCCGATTCTTTAGGGGACCCAGGGGACACCCCCCCCCCCAAAAAAAAACTCGAGTGGACCCAGGCATCCGGGACAACCCCCCCCCCAAATTTTTTCGGGGACCCAGGCTTCCTGCCCCCTCCCCCCAAGGGGGGGGTGTGGGTTGGACCCCCACTCGTGTCCGCCCGCCCCCACCGGGGGCCCCCGGTCCCTGATGGCTTTTCCAGGCGGGTGGGGGAGGGGCTGGGGGGGATCCTGGCAGCCGCTGCTGGAAAAAGGGGGGGGGGGGCGGGCTGGCCCCCCCATCCTGCCTCAGTTTCCCCTCTCGCAGCTGCAGCCCGGGGGGCTTTGGGGGGGGGTCCCCGGTATCTGGCGGTGCCTCGGTTTTGGGGGGGTTATGGGACCCCCCCAAATGTAACACGCACCCCCCCCCCCAGCTCCAGCTGTTGGAATTTGGGGCCCCTCGCCCGGCGGTGCCGGAAAGGTATTGGGGGGCTATAGGTTTATGGGGGGCTGGGGGAGCTCGGGTGGGAATTGGGGGGCTGAAGGGGATGGGGGGGGTCTGTGGAGAGGATCCCCTATGGGGTGTGGGGGTTCTCCGTGGGGTGCCCTATAGGGTATATGGGGTCTCCTCTGGGATATGGGGGGGTCCCCTATGGAATGTGGGGGGTATGGGCTCCCCTCTTGGGTTTGGGGGTTCCCCTATGGGATACTGGGGGGTCCCCTATGGAATGTAGGGGGTATGGGCTCCCCTATGGGGTTTGGGGGTTCCCCTGTGGGATATGGGGATTGTCTGTGGGGTACAGGGGTTCTCCTATGGGTTAGGGGGTTCCCTAGTGAATATGGGGGGTCCCTATGGGGTATAGGGGTCCCCTATGGAATCTAGAGGTATGGGATATAGGTTCCCCTATGGGGTTTGGGGGTTCCCCTAGGGGATATGGGGTCCCCTATGGGGTGTGAGAGGTCCCTATAGGGTTTGGGGGTACTCTATGGGGTTCCTTATGAGTATAGGGGTTCCCCTATGGGGTTTGGGGATCCCCTATGGGATATAGGGGACTTTCCTAGGGTATGGGGGGGGGTATAGAACATGGGGGGCTGGACCCCCTCCCGTGGCTGTTTTTGGGGTCCCCCCCCCAGCCGCCTGCCCCCCACCTTGCCGGAGCGGGGGGCCATGCCGGACCCCCCCTGCCTTCCTCACCCCCTGTTGCCAGCGAGCTGCCCCCCCCCCCGCCGGGACCCCCCCGCTTCACTCCGGTGGCACCCACTGACATAACTGGGGGGGAGCCCCCCCAAAACATAGGGGGGATTTGGGGGGGCAATGAGGGGGGTTTTGGGGGGGTTCCCTTCATTCCCTTCTCCCCCCCCTCCCAATAGGTTGTCGGAGCTGCGGTGGGTCCTGAGACGCCGGGTGCCCCCCCCCACTGCCACGCTCCCCCCGAAGACCCAGCACCCCAAAAACCCCAAGGACCGGGGGGGCCCCCCCCTGCCGCCGCCATCACTCCGGTAATGACGGACCCAAAACGCGTGCCTGGCCTCAAACCTCCCTTGGTGGCCCTCGCACAGCCCCATTCACATTGGGGCTGCGGGCTCGCCGAGACGAGCAAGGCCTCGACATAGCACCTTACGTCACTCTACCCTCGGCCAAAATCAGCCCTCACGCTCCAAACTGCAAACGTCGAGCCCCTGCTCCCAGGCCAAAGGTGCCAGCCCCAAAACGCGTGCCTGCCCTCGAACCTCCCTTGCTGGCCCTCGCACAGGCCCACTCGCACTGGGGCTGCGGGCTCGCCCAGCCGAGCAAGGGCTCAACGTAGCGCCTTACGTCACTCTCGGCCAAAATCAGCCCTCACGCTCCAAACTGCAAACATCGAGCCCCTGCTCCCAGGCCAAAGGTGCCAGCCCCAAAACGCCTGCCTGGCCTCGAACCTCCCTTGCTGGCCCTCGCACAGCCCCACTCGCACTGGGGCTGCAGGCTCGCCCAGCCGAGCAAGGGCTCAACGTAGCGCCTTACGTCACTCTCGGCCAAAATCAGCCCTCACGCTCCAAACTGCAAACGTCGAGCCCCTGCTCCCAGGCCAAAGGTGCCAGCCCCAAAATGCGTGCCTGGCCTCGAACCTCCCTTGCTGGCCCTCGCACAGCCCCACTCGCACTGGGGCTGCGGGCTCGCCCAGCCGAGCAAGGGCTCAACGTAGCGCCTTACGTCACTCTCGGCCAAAATCAGCCCTCACGCTCCAAACTGCAAACGTCGAGCCCCTGCTCCCAGGCCAAAGGTGCCAGACCCAAAACGCGTGCCTGCCCTCGAACCTCCCTTGCTGGCCCTCGCACAGCCCCACTCGCACTGGGGCTGCGGGCTCGCCCAGCCGAGCAAGGGCTCAACGTAGCGCCTTACGTCACTCTCGGCCAAAATCAGCCCTCACGCTCCAAACTGCAAACGTCGAGCCCCTGCTCCCAGGCCAAAGGTGCCAGACCCAAAACGCGTGCCTGCCCTCGAACCTCCCTTGCTGGCCCTCGCACAGCCCCACTCGCACTGGGGCTGCAGGCTCGCCCAGCCGAGCAAGGGCTCAACGTAGCGCCTTACGTCACTCTCGGCCAAAATCAGCCCTCACGCTCCAAACTGCAAACGTCGAGCCCCTGCTCCCAGGCCAAAGGTGCCAGCCCCAAAACGCGTGCCTGCCCTCGAACCTCCCTTGCTGGCCCTCGCACAGCCCCACTCGCACTGGGGCTGCGGGCTCGCCCAGCCGAGCAAGGGCTCAACGTAGCGCCTTACGTCACTCTCGGCCAAAATCAGCCCTCACGCTCCAAACTGCAAACGTCGAGCCCCTGCTCCCAGGCCAAAGGTGCCAGCCCCAAAACGCGTGCCTGCCCTCGAACCTCCCTTGCTGGCCCTCGCACAGCCCCACTCGCACTGGGGCTGCGGGCTCGCCCAGCCGAGCAAGGGCTCAACGTAGCGCCTTACGTCACTCTCGGCCAAAATCAGCCCTCACGCTCCAAACTGCAAACGTCGAGCCCCTGCTCCCAGGCCAAAGGTGCCAGACCCAAAACGCGTGCCTGCCCTCGAACCTCCCTTGCTGGCCCTCGCACAGCCCCACTCGCACTGGGGCTGCGGGCTCGCCCAGCCGAGCAAGGGCTCAACGTAGCGCCTTACGTCACTCTCGGCCAAAATCAGCCCTCACGCTCCAAACTGCAAACGTCGAGCCCCTGCTCCCAGGCCAAAGGTGCCAGCCCCAAAACGCGTGCCTGCCCTCGAACCTCCCTTGCTGGCCCTCGCACAGCCCCACTCGCACTGGGGCTGCGGGCTCGCCCAGCCGAGCAAGGGCTCAACGTAGCGCCTTACGTCACTCTCGGCCAAAATCAGCCCTCACGCTCCAAACTGCAAACGTCGAGCCCCTGCTCCCAGGCCAAAGGTGCCAGCCCCAAAACGCGTGCCTGCCCTCGAACCTCCCTTGCTGGCCCTCGCACAGCCCCACTCGCACTGGGGCTGCGGGCTCGCCCAGCCGAGCAAGGGCTCAACGTAGCGCCTTACGTCACTCTCGGCCAAAATCAGCCCTCACGCTCCAAACTGCAAACGTCGAGCCCCTGCTCCCAGGCCAAAGGTGCCAGACCCAAAACGCGTGCCTGCCCTCGAACCTCCCTTGCTGGCCCTCGCACAGCCCCACTCGCACTGGGGCTGCGGGCTCGCCCAGCCGAGCAAGGGCTCAACGTAGCGCCTTACGTCACTCTCGGCCAAAATCAGCCCTCACGCTCCAAACTGCAAACGTCGAGCCCCTGCTCCCAGGCCAAAGGTGCCAGCCCCAAAACGCGTGCCTGCCCTCGAACCTCCCTTGCTGGCCCTCGCACAGCCCCACTCGCACTGGGGCTGCGGGCTCGCCCAGCCGAGCAAGGGCTCAACGTAGCGCCTTACGTCACTCTCGGCCAAAATCAGCCCTCACGCTCCAAACTGCAAACGTCGAGCCCCTGCTCCCAGGCCAAAGGTGCCAGACCCAAAACGCGTGCCTGGCCTCGAACCTCCCTTGCTGGCCCTCGCACAGCCCCACTCGCACTGGGGCTGCGGGCTCGCCCAGCCGAGCAAGGGCTCAACGTAGCGCCTTACGTCACTCTCGGCCAAAATCAGCCCTCACGCTCCAAACTGCAAACGTCGAGCCCCTGCTCCCAGGCCAAAGGTGCCAGACCCAAAACGCGTGCCTGCCCTCGAACCTCCCTTGCTGGCCCTCGCACAGCCCCACTCGCACTGGGGCTGCGGGCTCGCCCAGCCGAGCAAGGGCTCAACGTAGCGCCTTACGTCACTCTCGGCCAAAATCAGCCCTCACGCTCCAAACTGCAAACGTCGAGCCCCTGCTCCCAGGCCAAAGGTGCCAGCCCCAAAACGCGTGCCTGCCCTCGAACCTCCCTTGCTGGCCCTCGCACAGCCCCACTCGCACTGGGGCTGCGGGCTCGCCCAGCCGAGCAAGGGCTCAACGTAGCGCCTTACGTCACTCTCGGCCAAAATCAGCCCTCACGCTCCAAACTGCAAACGTCGAGCCCCTGCTCCCAGGCCAAAGGTGCCAGCCCCAAAACGCGTGCCTGCCCTCGAACCTCCCTTGCTGGCCCTCGCACAGCCCCACTCGCACTGGGGCTGCGGGCTCGCCCAGCCGAGCAAGGGCTCAACGTAGCGCCTTACGTCACTCTCGGCCAAAATCAGCCCTCACGCTCCAAACTGCAAACGTCGAGCCCCTGCTCCCAGGCCAAAGGTGCCAGCCCCAAAACGCGTGCCTGCCCTCGAACCTCCCTTGCTGGCCCTCGCACAGCCCCACTCGCACTGGGGCTGCGGGCTCGCCCAGCCGAGCAAGGGCTCAACGTAGCGCCTTACGTCACTCTCGGCCAAAATCAGCCCTCACGCTCCAAACTGCAAACGTCGAGCCCCTGCTCCCAGGCCAAAGGTGCCAGCCCCAAAACGCGTGCCTGCCCTCGAACCTCCCTTGCTGGCCCTCGCACAGCCCCACTCGCACTGGGGCTGCGGGCTCGCCCAGCCGAGCAAGGGCTCAACGTAGCGCCTTACGTCACTCTCGGCCAAAATCAGCCCTCACGCTCCAAACTGCAAACGTCGAGCCCCTGCTCCCAGGCCAAAGGTGCCAGCCCCAAAACGCGTGCCTGCCCTCGAACCTCCCTTGCTGGCCCTCGCACAGCCCCACTCGCACGGGGGCTGCGGGCTCGCCCAGCCGAGCAAGGGCTCAACGTAGCGCCTTACGTCACTCTCGGCCAAAATCAGCCCTCACGCTCCAAACTGCAAACGTCGAGCCCCTGCTCCCAGGCCAAAGGTGCCAGCCCCAAAACGCGTGCCTGGCCTCGAACCTCCCTTGCTGGCCCTCGCACAGCCCCACTCGCACTGGGGCTGCGGGCTCGCCCAGCCGAGCAAGGGCTCAACGTAGCGCCTTACGTCACTCTCGGCCAAAATCAGCCCTCACGCTCCAAACTGCAAACGTCGAGCCCCTGCTCCCAGGCCAAAGGTGCCAGACCCAAAACGCGTGCCTGCCCTCGAACCTCCCTTGCTGGCCCTCGCACAGCCCCACTCGCACTGGGGCTGCGGGCTCGCCCAGCCGAGCAAGGGCTCAACGTAGCGCCTTACGTCACTCTCGGCCAAAATCAGCCCTCACGCTCCAAACTGCAAACGTCGAGCCCCTGCTCCCAGGCCAAAGGTGCCAGCCCCAAAACGCGTGCCTGCCCTCGAACCTCCCTTGCTGGCCCTCGCACAGCCCCACTCGCACTGGGGCTGCGGGCTCGCCCAGCCGAGCAAGGGCTCAACGTAGCGCCTTACGTCACTCTCGGCCAAAATCAGCCCTCACGCTCCAAACTGCAAACGTCGAGCCCCTGCTCCCAGGCCAAAGGTGCCAGCCCCAAAACGCGTGCCTGCCCTCGAACCTCCCTTGCTGGCCCTCGCACAGCCCCACTCGCACTGGGGCTGCGGGCTCGCCCAGCCGAGCAAGGGCTCAACGTAGCGCCTTACGTCACTCTCGGCCAAAATCAGCCCTCACGCTCCAAACTGCAAACGTCGAGCCCCTGCTCCCAGGCCAAAGGTGCCAGCCCCAAAACGCGTGCCTGCCCTCGAACCTCCCTTGCTGGCCCTCGCACAGCCCCACTCGCACTGGGGCTGCGGGCTCGCCCAGCCGAGCAAGGGCTCAACGTAGCGCCTTACGTCACTCTCGGCCAAAATCAGCCCTCACGCTCCAAACTGCAAACGTCGAGCCCCTGCTCCCAGGCCAAAGGTGCCAGCCCCAAAACGCGTGCCTGCCCTCGAACCTCCCTTGCTGGCCCTCGCACAGCCCCACTCGCACTGGGGCTGCGGGCTCGCCCAGCCGAGCAAGGGCTCAACGTAGCGCCTTACGTCACTCTCGGCCAAAATCAGCCCTCACGCTCCAAACTGCAAACGTCGAGCCCCTGCTCCCAGGCCAAAGGTGCCAGCCCCAAAACGCGTGCCTGCCCTCGAACCTCCCTTGCTGGCCCTCGCACAGCCCCACTCGCACTGGGGCTGCGGGCTCGCCCAGCCGAGCAAGGGCTCAACGTAGCGCCTTACGTCACTCTCGGCCAAAATCAGCCCTCACGCTCCAAACTGCAAACGTCGAGCCCCTGCTCCCAGGCCAAAGGTGCCAGCCCCAAAACGCGTGCCTGCCCTCGAACCTCCCTTGCTGGCCCTCGCACAGCCCCACTCGCACTGGGGCTGCGGGCTCGCCCAGCCGAGCAAGGGCTCAACGTAGCGCCTTACGTCACTCTCGGCCAAAATCAGCCCTCACGCTCCAAACTGCAAACGTCGAGCCCCTGCTCCCAGGCCAAAGGTGCCAGCCCCAAAACGCGTGCCTGCCCTCGAACCTCCCTTGCTGGCCCTCGCACAGCCCCACTCGCACTGGGGCTGCGGGCTCGCCCAGCCGAGCAAGGGCTCAACGTAGCGCCTTACGTCACTCTCGGCCAAAATCAGCCCTCACGCTCCAAACTGCAAACGTCGAGCCCCTGCTCCCAGGCCAAAGGTGCCAGCCCCAAAACGCGTGCCTGCCCTCGAACCTCCCTTGCTGGCCCTCGCACAGCCCCACTCGCACTGGGGCTGCGGGCTCGCCCAGCCGAGCAAGGGCTCAACGTAGCGCCTTACGTCACTCTCGGCCAAAATCAGCCCTCACGCTCCAAACTGCAAACGTCGAGCCCCTGCTCCCAGGCCAAAGGTGCCAGCCCCAAAACGCGTGCCTGCCCTCGAACCTCCCTTGCTGGCCCTCGCACAGCCCCACTCGCACTGGGGCTGCGGGCTCGCCCAGCCGAGCAAGGGCTCAACGTAGCGCCTTACGTCACTCTCGGCCAAAATCAGCCCTCACGCTCCAAACTGCAAACGTCGAGCCCCTGCTCCCAGGCCAAAGGTGCCAGCCCCAAAACGCGTGCCTGCCCTCGAACCTCCCTTGCTGGCCCTCGCACAGCCCCACTCGCACTGGGGCTGCGGGCTCGCCCAGCCGAGCAAGGGCTCAACGTAGCGCCTTACGTCACTCTCGGCCAAAATCAGCCCTCACGCTCCAAACTGCAAACGTCGAGCCCCTGCTCCCAGGCCAAAGGTGCCAGCCCCAAAACGCGTGCCTGCCCTCGAACCTCCCTTGCTGGCCCTCGCACAGCCCCACTCGCACTGGGGCTGCGGGCTCGCCCAGCCGAGCAAGGGCTCAACGTAGCGCCTTACGTCACTCTCGGCCAAAATCAGCCCTCACGCTCCAAACTGCAAACGTCGAGCCCCTGCTCCCAGGCCAAAGGTGCCAGCCCCAAAACGCGTGCCTGCCCTCGAACCTCCCTTGCTGGCCCTCGCACAGCCCCACTCGCACTGGGGCTGCGGGCTCGCCCAGCCGAGCAAGGGCTCAACGTAGCGCCTTACGTCACTCTCGGCCAAAATCAGCCCTCACGCTCCAAACTGCAAACGTCGAGCCCCTGCTCCCAGGCCAAAGGTGCCAGCCCCAAAACGCGTGCCTGCCCTCGAACCTCCCTTGCTGGCCCTCGCACAGCCCCACTCGCACTGGGGCTGCGGGCTCGCCCAGCCGAGCAAGGGCTCAACGTAGCGCCTTACGTCACTCTCGGCCAAAATCAGCCCTCACGCTCCAAACTGCAAACGTCGAGCCCCTGCTCCCAGGCCAAAGGTGCCAGCCCCAAAACGCGTGCCTGCCCTCGAACCTCCCTTGCTGGCCCTCGCACAGCCCCACTCGCACTGGGGCTGCGGGCTCGCCCAGCCGAGCAAGGGCTCAACGTAGCGCCTTACGTCACTCTCGGCCAAAATCAGCCCTCACGCTCCAAACTGCAAACGTCGAGCCCCTGCTCCCAGGCCAAAGGTGCCAGCCCCAAAACGCGTGCCTGCCCTCGAACCTCCCTTGCTGGCCCTCGCACAGCCCCACTCGCACTGGGGCTGCGGGCTCGCCCAGCCGAGCAAGGGCTCAACGTAGCGCCTTACGTCACTCTCGGCCAAAATCAGCCCTCACGCTCCAAACTGCAAACGTCGAGCCCCTGCTCCCAGGCCAAAGGTGCCAGCCCCAAAACGCGTGCCTGCCCTCGAACCTCCCTTGCTGGCCCTCGCACAGCCCCACTCGCACTGGGGCTGCGGGCTCGCCCAGCCGAGCAAGGGCTCAACGTAGCGCCTTACGTCACTCTCGGCCAAAATCAGCCCTCACGCTCCAAACTGCAAACGTCGAGCCCCTGCTCCCAGGCCAAAGGTGCCAGCCCCAAAACGCGTGCCTGCCCTCGAACCTCCCTTGCTGGCCCTCGCACAGCCCCACTCGCACTGGGGCTGCGGGCTCGCCCAGCCGAGCAAGGGCTCAACGTAGCGCCTTACGTCACTCTCGGCCAAAATCAGCCCTCACGCTCCAAACTGCAAACGTCGAGCCCCTGCTCCCAGGCCAAAGGTGCCAGCCCCAAAACGCGTGCCTGCCCTCGAACCTCCCTTGCTGGCCCTCGCACAGCCCCACTCGCACTGGGGCTGCGGGCTCGCCCAGCCGAGCAAGGGCTCAACGTAGCGCCTTACGTCACTCTCGGCCAAAATCAGCCCTCACGCTCCAAACTGCAAACGTCGAGCCCCTGCTCCCAGGCCAAAGGTGCCAGCCCCAAAACGCGTGCCTGCCCTCGAACCTCCCTTGCTGGCCCTCGCACAGCCCCACTCGCACTGGGGCTGCGGGCTCGCCCAGCCGAGCAAGGGCTCAACGTAGCGCCTTACGTCACTCTCGGCCAAAATCAGCCCTCACGCTCCAAACTGCAAACGTCGAGCCCCTGCTCCCAGGCCAAAGGTGCCAGCCCCAAAACGCGTGCCTGCCCTCGAACCTCCCTTGCTGGCCCTCGCACAGCCCCACTCGCACTGGGGCTGCGGGCTCGCCCAGCCGAGCAAGGGCTCAACGTAGCGCCTTACGTCACTCTCGGCCAAAATCAGCCCTCACGCTCCAAACTGCAAACGTCGAGCCCCTGCTCCCAGGCCAAAGGTGCCAGACCCAAAACGCGTGCCTGCCCTCGAACCTCCCTTGCTGGCCCTCGCACAGCCCCACTCGCACTGGGGCTGCGGGCTCGCCCAGCCGAGCAAGGGCTCAACGTAGCGCCTTACGTCACTCTCGGCCAAAATCAGCCCTCACGCTCCAAACTGCAAACGTCGAGCCCCTGCTCCCAGGCCAAAGGTGCCAGCCCCAAAATGCGTGCCTGCCCTCGAACCTCCCTTGCTGGCCCTCGCACAGCCCCACTCGCACTGGGGCTGCGGGCTCGCCCAGCCGAGCAAGGGCTCAACGTAGCGCCTTACGTCACTCTCGGCCAAAATCAGCCCTCACGCTCCAAACTGCAAACGTCGAGCCCCTGCTCCCAGGCCAAAGGTGCCAGCCCCCAAAACGCGTGCCTGCCCTCGAACCTCCCTTGCTGGCCCTCGCACAGCCCCACTCGCACTGGGGCTGCGGGCTCGCCCAGCCGAGCAAGGGCTCAACGTAGCGCCTTACGTCACTCTCGGCCAAAATCAGCCCTCACGCTCCAAACTGCAAACGTCGAGCCCCTGCTCCCAGGCCAAAGGTGCCAGACCCAAAACGCGTGCCTGGCCTCGAACCTCCCTTGCTGGCCCTCGCACAGCCCCACTCGCACTGGGGCTGCGGGCTCGCCCAGCCGAGCAAGGGCTCAACGTAGCGCCTTACGTCACTCTCGGCCAAAATCAGCCCTCACGCTCCAAACTGCAAACGTCGAGCCCCTGCTCCCAGGCCAAAGGTGCCAGCCCCAAAACGCGTGCCTGCCCTCGAACCTCCCTTGCTGGCCCTCGCACAGCCCCACTCGCACTGGGGCTGCGGGCTCGCCCAGCCGAGCAAGGGCTCAACGTAGCGCCTTACGTCACTCTCGGCCAAAATCAGCCCTCACGCTCCAAACTGCAAACGTCGAGCCCCTGCTCCCAGGCCAAAGGTGCCAGCCCCAAAACGCGTGCCTGCCCTCGAACCTCCCTTGCTGGCCCTCGCACAGCCCCACTCGCACTGGGGCTGCGGGCTCGCCCAGCCGAGCAAGGGCTCAACGTAGCGCCTTACGTCACTCTCGGCCAAAATCAGCCCTCACGCTCCAAACTGCAAACGTCGAGCCCCTGCTCCCAGGCCAAAGGTGCCAGCCCCAAAACGCGTGCCTGCCCTCGAACCTCCCTTGCTGGCCCTCGCACAGCCCCACTCGCACTGGGGCTGCGGGCTCGCCCAGCCGAGCAAGGGCTCAACGTAGCGCCTTACGTCACTCTCGGCCAAAATCAGCCCTCACGCTCCAAACTGCAAACGTCGAGCCCCTGCTCCCAGGCCAAAGGTGCCAGCCCCAAAACGCGTGCCTGCCCTCGAACCTCCCTTGCTGGCCCTCGCACAGCCCCACTCGCACTGGGGCTGCGGGCTCGCCCAGCCGAGCAAGGGCTCAACGTAGCGCCTTACGTCACTCTCGGCCAAAATCAGCCCTCACGCTCCAAACTGCAAACGTCGAGCCCCTGCTCCCAGGCCAAAGGTGCCAGCCCCAAAACGCGTGCCTGCCCTCGAACCTCCCTTGCTGGCCCTCGCACAGCCCCACTCGCACTGGGGCTGCGGGCTCGCCCAGCCGAGCAAGGGCTCAACGTAGCGCCTTACGTCACTCTCGGCCAAAATCAGCCCTCACGCTCCAAACTGCAAACGTCGAGCCCCTGCTCCCAGGCCAAAGGTGCCAGCCCCAAAACGCGTGCCTGCCCTCGAACCTCCCTTGCTGGCCCTCGCACAGCCCCACTCGCACTGGGGCTGCGGGCTCGCCCAGCCGAGCAAGGGCTCAACGTAGCGCCTTACGTCACTCTCGGCCAAAATCAGCCCTCACGCTCCAAACTGCAAACGTCGAGCCCCTGCTCCCAGGCCAAAGGTGCCAGCCCCAAAACGCGTGCCTGCCCTCGAACCTCCCTTGCTGGCCCTCGCACAGCCCCACTCGCACTGGGGCTGCGGGCTCGCCCAGCCGAGCAAGGGCTCAACGTAGCGCCTTACGTCACTCTCGGCCAAAATCAGCCCTCACGCTCCAAACTGCAAACGTCGAGCCCCTGCTCCCAGGCCAAAGGTGCCAGCCCCAAAACGCGTGCCTGCCCTCGAACCTCCCTTGCTGGCCCTCGCACAGCCCCACTCGCACTGGGGCTGCGGGCTCGCCCAGCCGAGCAAGGGCTCAACGTAGCGCCTTACGTCACTCTCGGCCAAAATCAGCCCTCACGCTCCAAACTGCAAACGTCGAGCCCCTGCTCCCAGGCCAAAGGTGCCAGCCCCAAAACGCGTGCCTGCCCTCGAACCTCCCTTGCTGGCCCTCGCACAGCCCCACTCGCACTGGGGCTGCGGGCTCGCCCAGCCGAGCAAGGGCTCAACGTAGCGCCTTACGTCACTCTCGGCCAAAATCAGCCCTCACGCTCCAAACTGCAAACGTCGAGCCCCTGCTCCCAGGCCAAAGGTGCCAGCCCCAAAACGCGTGCCTGCCCTCGAACCTCCCTTGCTGGCCCTCGCACAGCCCCACTCGCACTGGGGCTGCGGGCTCGCCCAGCCGAGCAAGGGCTCAACGTAGCGCCTTACGTCACTCTCGGCCAAAATCAGCCCTCACGCTCCAAACTGCAAACGTCGAGCCCCTGCTC
This sequence comes from Grus americana, assembly GCF_028858705.1. NCBI lineage: Eukaryota > Metazoa > Chordata > Aves > Gruiformes > Gruidae > Grus > Grus americana. Next base: position 35,369 of record NW_026561772.1, on the reverse strand, counting down.
CCAGGCCAAAGGTGCCAGCCCCAAAACGCGTGCCTGCCCTCGAACCTCCCTTGCTGGCCCTCGCACAGCCCCACTCGCACTGGGGCTGCGGGCTCGCCCAGCCGAGCAAGGGCTCAACGTAGCGCCTTACGTCACTCTCGGCCAAAATCAGCCCTCACGCTCCAAACTGCAAACGTCGAGCCCCTGCTCCCAGGCCAAAGGTGCCAGCCCCAAAACGCGTGCCTGCCCTCGAACCTCCCTTGCTGGCCCTCGCACAGCCCCACTCGCACTGGGGCTGCGGGCTCGCCCAGCCGAGCAAGGGCTCAACGTAGCGCCTTACGTCACTCTCGGCCAAAATCAGCCCTCACGCTCCAAACTGCAAACGTCGAGCCCCTGCTCCCAGGCCAAAGGTGCCAGCCCCAAAACGCGTGCCTGCCCTCGAACCTCCCTTGCTGGCCCTCGCACAGCCCCACTCGCACTGGGGCTGCGGGCTCGCCCAGCCGAGCAAGGGCTCAACGTAGCGCCTTACGTCACTCTCGGCCAAAATCAGCCCTCACGCTCCAAACTGCAAACGTCGAGCCCCTGCTCCCAGGCCAAAGGTGCCAGCCCCAAAACGCGTGCCTGCCCTCGAACCTCCCTTGCTGGCCCTCGCACAGCCCCACTCGCACTGGGGCTGCGGGCTCGCCCAGCCGAGCAAGGGCTCAACGTAGCGCCTTACGTCACTCTCGGCCAAAATCAGCCCTCACGCTCCAAACTGCAAACGTCGAGCCCCTGCTCCCAGGCCAAAGGTGCCAGCCCCAAAACGCGTGCCTGCCCTCGAACCTCCCTTGCTGGCCCTCGCACAGCCCCACTCGCACTGGGGCTGCGGGCTCGCCCAGCCGAGCAAGGGCTCAACGTAGCGCCTTACGTCACTCTCGGCCAAAATCAGCCCTCACGCTCCAAACTGCAAACGTCGAGCCCCTGCTCCCAGGCCAAAGGTGCCAGCCCCAAAACGCGTGCCTGCCCTCGAACCTCCCTTGCTGGCCCTCGCACAGCCCCACTCGCACTGGGGCTGCGGGCTCGCCCAGCCAAGCAAGGGCTCAACGGAGCGCCTTACGTCACTCTCGGCCAAAATCAGCCCTCACGCTCCAAACTGCAAACGTCGAGCCCCTGCTCCCAGGCCAAAGGTGCCAGCCCCAAAACGCGTGCCTGCCCTCGAACCTCCCTTGCTGGCCCTCGCACAGCCCCACTCGCACTGGGGCTGCGGGCTCGCCCAGCCGAGCAAGGGCTCAACGTAGCGCCTTACGTCACTCTCGGCCAAAATCAGCCCTCACGCTCCAAACTGCAAACGTCGAGCCCCTGCTCCCAGGCCAAAGGTGCCAGCCCCAAAACGCGTGCCTGCCCTCGAACCTCCCTTGCTGGCCCTCGCACAGCCCCACTCGCACTGGGGCTGCGGGCTCGCCCAGCCGAGCAAGGGCTCAACGTAGCGCCTTACGTCACTCTCGGCCAAAATCAGCCCTCACGCTCCAAACTGCAAACGTCGAGCCCCTGCTCCCAGGCCAAAGGTGCCAGCCCCAAAACGCGTGCCTGCCCTCGAACCTCCCTTGCTGGCCCTCGCACAGCCCCACTCGCACTGGGGCTGCGGGCTCGCCCAGCCGAGCAAGGGCTCAACGTAGCGCCTTACGTCACTCTCGGCCAAAATCAGCCCTCACGCTCCAAACTGCAAACGTCGAGCCCCTGCTCCCAGGCCAAAGGTGCCAGCCCCAAAACGCGTGCCTGCCCTCGAACCTCCCTTGCTGGCCCTCGCACAGCCCCACTCGCACTGGGGCTGCGGGCTCGCCCAGCCGAGCAAGGGCTCAACGTAGCGCCTTACGTCACTCTCGGCCAAAATCAGCCCTCACGCTCCAAACTGCAAACGTCGAGCCCCTGCTCCCAGGCCAAAGGTGCCAGCCCCAAAACGCGTGCCTGCCCTCGAACCTCCCTTGCTGGCCCTCGCACAGCCCCACTCGCACTGGGGCTGCGGGCTCGCCCAGCCGAGCAAGGGCTCAACGTAGCGCCTTACGTCACTCTCGGCCAAAATCAGCCCTCACGCTCCAAACTGCAAACGTCGAGCCCCTGCTCCCAGGCCAAAGGTGCCAGCCCCAAAACGCGTGCCTGCCCTCGAACCTCCCTTGCTGGCCCTCGCACAGCCCCACTCGCACTGGGGCTGCGGGCTCGCCCAGCCGAGCAAGGGCTCAACGTAGCGCCTTACGTCACTCTCGGCCAAAATCAGCCCTCACGCTCCAAACTGCAAACGTCGAGCCCCTGCTCCCAGGCCAAAGGTGCCAGCCCCAAAACGCGTGCCTGCCCTCGAACCTCCCTTGCTGGCCCTCGCACAGCCCCACTCGCACTGGGGCTGCGGGCTCGCCCAGCCGAGCAAGGGCTCAACGTAGCGCCTTACGTCACTCTCGGCCAAAATCAGCCCTCACGCTCCAAACTGCAAACGTCGAGCCCCTGCTCCCAGGCCAAAGGTGCCAGCCCCAAAACGCGTGCCTGCCCTCGAACCTCCCTTGCTGGCCCTCGCACAGCCCCACTCGCACTGGGGCTGCGGGCTCGCCCAGCCGAGCAAGGGCTCAACGTAGCGCCTTACGTCACTCTCGGCCAAAATCAGCCCTCACGCTCCAAACTGCAAACGTCGAGCCCCTGCTCCCAGGCCAAAGGTGCCAGCCCCAAAACGCGTGCCTGCCCTCGAACCTCCCTTGCTGGCCCTCGCACAGCCCCACTCGCACTGGGGCTGCGGGCTCGCCCAGCCGAGCAAGGGCTCAACGTAGCGCCTTACGTCACTCTCGGCCAAAATCAGCCCTCACGCTCCAAACTGCAAACGTCGAGCCCCTGCTCCCAGGCCAAAGGTGCCAGCCCCAAAACGCGTGCCTGCCCTCGAACCTCCCTTGCTGGCCCTCGCACAGCCCCACTCGCACTGGGGCTGCGGGCTCGCCCAGCCGAGCAAGGGCTCAACGTAGCGCCTTACGTCACTCTCGGCCAAAATCAGCCCTCACGCTCCAAACTGCAAACGTCGAGCCCCTGCTCCCAGGCCAAAGGTGCCAGCCCCAAAACGCGTGCCTGCCCTCGAACCTCCCTTGCTGGCCCTCGCACAGCCCCACTCGCACTGGGGCTGCGGGCTCGCCCAGCCGAGCAAGGGCTCAACGTAGCGCCTTACGTCACTCTCGGCCAAAATCAGCCCTCACGCTCCAAACTGCAAACGTCGAGCCCCTGCTCCCAGGCCAAAGGTGCCAGCCCCAAAACGCGTGCCTGCCCTCGAACCTCCCTTGCTGGCCCTCGCACAGCCCCACTCGCACTGGGGCTGCGGGCTCGCCCAGCCGAGCAAGGGCTCAACGTAGCGCCTTACGTCACTCTCGGCCAAAATCAGCCCTCACGCTCCAAACTGCAAACGTCGAGCCCCTGCTCCCAGGCCAAAGGTGCCAGCCCCAAAACGCGTGCCTGCCCTCGAACCTCCCTTGCTGGCCCTCGCACAGCCCCACTCGCACTGGGGCTGCGGGCTCGCCCAGCCGAGCAAGGGCTCAACGTAGCGCCTTACGTCACTCTCGGCCAAAATCAGCCCTCACGCTCCAAACTGCAAACGTCGAGCCCCTGCTCCCAGGCCAAAGGTGCCAGCCCCAAAACGCGTGCCTGCCCTCGAACCTCCCTTGCTGGCCCTCGCACAGCCCCACTCGCACTGGGGCTGCGGGCTCGCCCAGCCGAGCAAGGGCTCAACGTAGCGCCTTACGTCACTCTCGGCCAAAATCAGCCCTCACGCTCCAAACTGCAAACGTCGAGCCCCTGCTCCCAGGCCAAAGGTGCCAGCCCCAAAACGCGTGCCTGCCCTCGAACCTCCCTTGCTGGCCCTCGCACAGCCCCACTCGCACTGGGGCTGCGGGCTCGCCCAGCCGAGCAAGGGCTCAACGTAGCGCCTTACGTCACTCTCGGCCAAAATCAGCCCTCACGCTCCAAACTGCAAACGTCGAGCCCCTGCTCCCAGGCCAAAGGTGCCAGCCCCAAAACGCGTGCCTGCCCTCGAACCTCCCTTGCTGGCCCTCGCACAGCCCCACTCGCACTGGGGCTGCGGGCTCGCCCAGCCGAGCAAGGGCTCAACGTAGCGCCTTACGTCACTCTCGGCCAAAATCAGCCCTCACGCTCCAAACTGCAAACGTCGAGCCCCTGCTCCCAGGCCAAAGGTGCCAGCCCAAAACGCGTGCCTGCCCTCGAACCTCCCTTGCTGGCCCTCGCACAGCCCCACTCGCACTGGGGCTGCGGGCTCGCCCAGCCGAGCAAGGGCTCAACGTAGCGCCTTACGTCACTCTCGGCCAAAATCAGCCCTCACGCTCCAAACTGCAAACGTCGAGCCCCTGCTCCCAGGCCAAAGGTGCCAGCCCCAAAACGCGTGCCTGCCCTCGAACCTCCCTTGCTGGCCCTCGCACAGCCCCACTCGCACTGGGGCTGCGGGCTCGCCCAGCCGAGCAAGGGCTCAACGTAGCGCCTTACGTCACTCTCGGCCAAAATCAGCCCTCACGCTCCAAACTGCAAACGTCGAGCCCCTGCTCCCAGGCCAAAGGTGCCAGCCCCAAAACGCGTGCCTGCCCTCGAACCTCCCTTGCTGGCCCTCGCACAGCCCCACTCGCACTGGGGCTGCGGGCTCGCCCAGCCGAGCAAGGGCTCAACGTAGCGCCTTACGTCACTCTCGGCCAAAATCAGCCCTCACGCTCCAAACTGCAAACGTCGAGCCCCTGCTCCCAGGCCAAAGGTGCCAGCCCCAAAACGCGTGCCTGCCCTCGAACCTCCCTTGCTGGCCCTCGCACAGCCCCACTCGCACTGGGGCTGCGGGCTCGCCCAGCCGAGCAAGGGCTCAACGTAGCGCCTTACGTCACTCTCGGCCAAAATCAGCCCTCACGCTCCAAACTGCAAACGTCGAGCCCCTGCTCCCAGGCCAAAGGTGCCAGCCCCAAAACGCGTGCCTGCCCTCGAACCTCCCTTGCTGGCCCTCGCACAGCCCCACTCGCACTGGGGCTGCGGGCTCGCCCAGCCGAGCAAGGGCTCAACGTAGCGCCTTACGTCACTCTCGGCCAAAATCAGCCCTCACGCTCCAAACTGCAAACGTCGAGCCCCTGCTCCCAGGCCAAAGGTGCCAGCCCCAAAACGCGTGCCTGCCCTCGAACCTCCCTTGCTGGCCCTCGCACAGCCCCACTCGCACTGGGGCTGCGGGCTCGCCCAGCCGAGCAAGGGCTCAACGTAGCGCCTTACGTCACTCTCGGCCAAAATCAGCCCTCACGCTCCAAACTGCAAACGTCGAGCCCCTGCTCCCAGGCCAAAGGTGCCAGCCCCAAAACGCGTGCCTGCCCTCGAACCTCCCTTGCTGGCCCTCGCACAGCCCCACTCGCACTGGGGCTGCGGGCTCGCCCAGCCGAGCAAGGGCTCAACGTAGCGCCTTACGTCACTCTCGGCCAAAATCAGCCCTCACGCTCCAAACTGCAAACGTCGAGCCCCTGCTCCCAGGCCAAAGGTGCCAGCCCCAAAACGCGTGCCTGCCCTCGAACCTCCCTTGCTGGCCCTCGCACAGCCCCACTCGCACTGGGGCTGCGGGCTCGCCCAGCCGAGCAAGGGCTCAACGTAGCGCCTTACGTCACTCTCGGCCAAAATCAGCCCTCACGCTCCAAACTGCAAACGTCGAGCCCCTGCTCCCAGGCCAAAGGTGCCAGCCCCAAAACGCGTGCCTGCCCTCGAACCTCCCTTGCTGGCCCTCGCACAGCCCCACTCGCACTGGGGCTGCGGGCTCGCCCAGCCGAGCAAGGGCTCAACGTAGCGCCTTACGTCACTCTCGGCCAAAATCAGCCCTCACGCTCCAAACTGCAAACGTCGAGCCCCTGCTCCCAGGCCAAAGGTGCCAGCCCCAAAACGCGTGCCTGCCCTCGAACCTCCCTTGCTGGCCCTCGCACAGCCCCACTCGCACTGGGGCTGCGGGCTCGCCCAGCCGAGCAAGGGCTCAACGTAGCGCCTTACGTCACTCTCGGCCAAAATCAGCCCTCACGCTCCAAACTGCAAACGTCGAGCCCCTGCTCCCAGGCCAAAGGTGCCAGCCCCAAAACGCGTGCCTGCCCTCGAACCTCCCTTGCTGGCCCTCGCACAGCCCCACTCGCACTGGGGCTGCGGGCTCGCCCAGCCGAGCAAGGGCTCAACGTAGCGCCTTACGTCACTCTCGGCCAAAATCAGCCCTCACGCTCCAAACTGCAAACGTCGAGCCCCTGCTCCCAGGCCAAAGGTGCCAGCCCCAAAACGCGTGCCTGCCCTCGAACCTCCCTTGCTGGCCCTCGCACAGCCCCACTCGCACTGGGGCTGCGGGCTCGCCCAGCCGAGCAAGGGCTCAACGTAGCGCCTTACGTCACTCTCGGCCAAAATCAGCCCTCACGCTCCAAACTGCAAACGTCGAGCCCCTGCTCCCAGGCCAAAGGTGCCAGCCCCAAAACGCGTGCCTGCCCTCGAACCTCCCTTGCTGGCCCTCGCACAGCCCCACTCGCACTGGGGCTGCGGGCTCGCCCAGCCGAGCAAGGGCTCAACGTAGCGCCTTACGTCACTCTCGGCCAAAATCAGCCCTCACGCTCCAAACTGCAAACGTCGAGCCCCTGCTCCCAGGCCAAAGGTGCCAGCCCCAAAACGCGTGCCTGCCCTCGAACCTCCCTTGCTGGCCCTCGCACAGCCCCACTCGCACTGGGGCTGCGGGCTCGCCCAGCCGAGCAAGGGCTCAACGTAGCGCCTTACGTCACTCTCGGCCAAAATCAGCCCTCACGCTCCAAACTGCAAACGTCGAGCCCCTGCTCCCAGGCCAAAGGTGCCAGCCCCAAAACGCGTGCCTGCCCTCGAACCTCCCTTGCTGGCCCTCGCACAGCCCCACTCGCACTGGGGCTGCGGGCTCGCCCAGCCGAGCAAGGGCTCAACGTAGCGCCTTACGTCACTCTCGGCCAAAATCAGCCCTCACGCTCCAAACTGCAAACGTCGAGCCCCTGCTCCCAGGCCAAAGGTGCCAGCCCCAAAACGCGTGCCTGCCCTCGAACCTCCCTTGCTGGCCCTCGCACAGCCCCACTCGCACTGGGGCTGCGGGCTCGCCCAGCCGAGCAAGGGCTCAACGTAGCGCCTTACGTCACTCTCGGCCAAAATCAGCCCTCACGCTCCAAACTGCAAACGTCGAGCCCCTGCTCCCAGGCCAAAGGTGCCAGCCCCAAAACGCGTGCCTGCCCTCGAACCTCCCTTGCTGGCCCTCGCACAGCCCCACTCGCACTGGGGCTGCGGGCTCGCCCAGCCGAGCAAGGGCTCAACGTAGCGCCTTACGTCACTCTCGGCCAAAATCAGCCCTCACGCTCCAAACTGCAAACGTCGAGCCCCTGCTCCCAGGCCAAAGGTGCCAGCCCCAAAACGCGTGCCTGCCCTCGAACCTCCCTTGCTGGCCCTCGCACAGCCCCACTCGCACTGGGGCTGCGGGCTCGCCCAGCCGAGCAAGGGCTCAACGTAGCGCCTTACGTCACTCTCGGCCAAAATCAGCCCTCACGCTCCAAACTGCAAACGTCGAGCCCCTGCTCCCAGGCCAAAGGTGCCAGCCCCAAAACGCGTGCCTGCCCTCGAACCTCCCTTGCTGGCCCTCGCACAGCCCCACTCGCACTGGGGCTGCGGGCTCGCCCAGCCGAGCAAGGGCTCAACGTAGCGCCTTACGTCACTCTCGGCCAAAATCAGCCCTCACGCTCCAAACTGCAAACGTCGAGCCCCTGCTCCCAGGCCAAAGGTGCCAGCCCCAAAACGCGTGCCTGCCCTCGAACCTCCCTTGCTGGCCCTCGCACAGCCCCACTCGCACTGGGGCTGCGGGCTCGCCCAGCCGAGCAAGGGCTCAACGTAGCGCCTTACGTCACTCTCGGCCAAAATCAGCCCTCACGCTCCAAACTGCAAACGTCGAGCCCCTGCTCCCAGGCCAAAGGTGCCAGCCCCAAAACGCGTGCCTGCCCTCGAACCTCCCTTGCTGGCCCTCGCACAGCCCCACTCGCACTGGGGCTGCGGGCTCGCCCAGCCGAGCAAGGGCTCAACGTAGCGCCTTACGTCACTCTCGGCCAAAATCAGCCCTCACGCTCCAAACTGCAAACGTCGAGCCCCTGCTCCCAGGCCAAAGGTGCCAGCCCCAAAACGCGTGCCTGCCCTCGAACCTCCCTTGCTGGCCCTCGCACAGCCCCACTCGCACTGGGGCTGCGGGCTCGCCCAGCCGAGCAAGGGCTCAACGTAGCGCCTTACGTCACTCTCGGCCAAAATCAGCCCTCACGCTCCAAACTGCAAACGTCGAGCCCCTGCTCCCAGGCCAAAGGTGCCAGCCCCAAAACGCGTGCCTGCCCTCGAACCTCCCTTGCTGGCCCTCGCACAGCCCCACTCGCACTGGGGCTGCGGGCTCGCCCAGCCGAGCAAGGGCTCAACGTAGCGCCTTACGTCACTCTCGGCCAAAATCAGCCCTCACGCTCCAAACTGCAAACGTCGAGCCCCTGCTCCCAGGCCAAAGGTGCCAGCCCCAAAACGCGTGCCTGCCCTCGAACCTCCCTTGCTGGCCCTCGCACAGCCCCACTCGCACTGGGGCTGCGGGCTCGCCCAGCCGAGCAAGGGCTCAACGTAGCGCCTTACGTCACTCTCGGCCAAAATCAGCCCTCACGCTCCAAACTGCAAACGTCGAGCCCCTGCTCCCAGGCCAAAGGTGCCAGCCCCAAAACGCGTGCCTGCCCTCGAACCTCCCTTGCTGGCCCTCGCACAGCCCCACTCGCACTGGGGCTGCGGGCTCGCCCAGCCGAGCAAGGGCTCAACGTAGCGCCTTACGTCACTCTCGGCCAAAATCAGCCCTCACGCTCCAAACTGCAAACGTCGAGCCCCTGCTCCCAGGCCAAAGGTGCCAGCCCCAAAACGCGTGCCTGCCCTCGAACCTCCCTTGCTGGCCCTCGCACAGCCCCACTCGCACTGGGGCTGCGGGCTCGCCCAGCCGAGCAAGGGCTCAACGTAGCGCCTTACGTCACTCTCGGCCAAAATCAGCCCTCACGCTCCAAACTGCAAACGTCGAGCCCCTGCTCCCAGGCCAAAGGTGCCAGCCCCAAAACGCGTGCCTGCCCTCGAACCTCCCTTGCTGGCCCTCGCACAGCCCCACTCGCACTGGGGCTGCGGGCTCGCCCAGCCGAGCAAGGGCTCAACGTAGCGCCTTACGTCACTCTCGGCCAAAATCAGCCCTCACGCTCCAAACTGCAAACGTCGAGCCCCTGCTCCCAGGCCAAAGGTGCCAGCCCCAAAACGCGTGCCTGCCCTCGAACCTCCCTTGCTGGCCCTCGCACAGCCCCACTCGCACTGGGGCTGCGGGCTCGCCCAGCCGAGCAAGGGCTCAACGTAGCGCCTTACGTCACTCTCGGCCAAAATCAGCCCTCACGCTCCAAACTGCAAACGTCGAGCCCCTGCTCCCAGGCCAAAGGTGCCAGCCCCAAAACGCGTGCCTGCCCTCGAACCTCCCTTGCTGGCCCTCGCACAGCCCCACTCGCACTGGGGCTGCGGGCTCGCCCAGCCGAGCAAGGGCTCAACGTAGCGCCTTACGTCACTCTCGGCCAAAATCAGCCCTCACGCTCCAAACTGCAAACGTCGAGCCCCTGCTCCCAGGCCAAAGGTGCCAGCCCCAAAACGCGTGCCTGCCCTCGAACCTCCCTTGCTGGCCCTCGCACAGCCCCACTCGCACTGGGGCTGCGGGCTCGCCCAGCCGAGCAAGGGCTCAACGTAGCGCCTTACGTCACTCTCGGCCAAAATCAGCCCTCACGCTCCAAACTGCAAACGTCGAGCCCCTGCTCCCAGGCCAAAGGTGCCAGCCCCAAAACGCGTGCCTGCCCTCGAACCTCCCTTGCTGGCCCTCGCACAGCCCCACTCGCACTGGGGCTGCGGGCTCGCCCAGCCGAGCAAGGGCTCAACGTAGCGCCTTACGTCACTCTCGGCCAAAATCAGCCCTCACGCTCCAAACTGCAAACGTCGAGCCCCTGCTCCCAGGCCAAAGGTGCCAGCCCCAAAACGCGTGCCTGCCCTCGAACCTCCCTTGCTGGCCCTCGCACAGCCCCACTCGCACTGGGGCTGCGGGCTCGCCCAGCCGAGCAAGGGCTCAACGTAGCGCCTTACGTCACTCTCGGCCAAAATCAGCCCTCACGCTCCAAACTGCAAACGTCGAGCCCCTGCTCCCAGGCCAAAGGTGCCAGCCCCAAAACGCGTGCCTGCCCTCGAACCTCCCTTGCTGGCCCTCGCACAGCCCCACTCGCACTGGGGCTGCGGGCTCGCCCAGCCGAGCAAGGGCTCAACGTAGCGCCTTACGTCACTCTCGGCCAAAATCAGCCCTCACGCTCCAAACTGCAAACGTCGAGCCCCTGCTCCCAGGCCAAAGGTGCCAGCCCCAAAACGCGTGCCTGCCCTCGAACCTCCCTTGCTGGCCCTCGCACAGCCCCACTCGCACTGGGGCTGCGGGCTCGCCCAGCCGAGCAAGGGCTCAACGTAGCGCCTTACGTCACTCTCGGCCAAAATCAGCCCTCACGCTCCAAACTGCAAACGTCGAGCCCCTGCTCCCAGGCCAAAGGTGCCAGCCCCAAAACGCGTGCCTGCCCTCGAACCTCCCTTGCTGGCCCTTGCACAGCCTCACTCGCACTGGGGCTGCGGGCTCGCCCAGCCGAGCAAGGGCTCAACGTAGCGCCTTACGTCACTCTCGGCCAAAATCAGCCCTCACGCTCCAAACTGCAAACGTCGAGCCCCTGCTCCCAGGCCAAAGGTGCCAGCCCCAAAACGCGTGCCTGCCCTCGAACCTCCCTTGCTGGCCCTCGCACAGCCCCACTCGCACTGGGGCTGCGGGCTCGCCCAGCCGAGCAAGGGCTCAACGTAGCGCCTTACGTCACTCTCGGCCAAAATCAGCCCTCACGCTCCAAACTGCAAACGTCGAGCCCCTGCTCCCAGGCCAAAGGTGCCAGCCCCAAAACGCGTGCCTGCCCTCGAACCTCCCTTGCTGGCCCTCGCACAGCCCCACTCGCACTGGGGCTGCGGGCTCGCCCAGCCGAGCAAGGGCTCAACGTAGCGCCTTACGTCACTCTCGGCCAAAATCAGCCCTCACGCTCCAAACTGCAAACGTCGAGCCCCTGCTCCCAGGCCAAAGGTGCCAGCCCCAAAACGCGTGCCTGCCCTCGAACCTCCCTTGCTGGCCCTCGCACAGCCCCACTCGCACTGGGGCTGCGGGCTCGCCCAGCCGAGCAAGGGCTCAACGTAGCGCCTTACGTCACTCTCGGCCAAAATCAGCCCTCACGCTCCAAACTGCAAACGTCGAGCCCCTGCTCCCAGGCCAAAGGTGCCAGCCCCAAAACGCGTGCCTGCCCTCGAACCTCCCTTGCTGGCCCTCGCACAGCCCCACTCGCACTGGGGCTGCGGGCTCGCCCAGCCGAGCAAGGGCTCAACGTAGCGCCTTACGTCACTCTCGGCCAAAATCAGCCCTCACGCTCCAAACTGCAAACGTCGAGCCCCTGCTCCCAGGCCAAAGGTGCCAGCCCCAAAACGCGTGCCTGCCCTCGAACCTCCCTTGCTGGCCCTCGCACAGCCCCACTCGCACTGGGGCTGCGGGCTCGCCCAGCCGAGCAAGGGCTCAACGTAGCGCCTTACGTCACTCTCGGCCAAAATCAGCCCTCACGCTCCAAACTGCAAACGTCGAGCCCCTGCTCCCAGGCCAAAGGTGCCAGCCCCAAAACGCGTGCCTGCCCTCGAACCTCCCTTGCTGGCCCTCGCACAGCCCCACTCGCACTGGGGCTGCGGGCTCGCCCAGCCGAGCAAGGGCTCAACGTAGCGCCTTACGTCACTCTCGGCCAAAATCAGCCCTCACGCTCCAAACTGCAAACGTCGAGCCCCTGCTCCCAGGCCAAAGGTGCCAGCCCCAAAACGCGTGCCTGCCCTCGAACCTCCCTTGCTGGCCCTCGCACAGCCCCACTCGCACTGGGGCTGCGGGCTCGCCCAGCCGGCAAGGGCTCAACGTAGCGCCTTACGTCACTCTCGGCCAAAATCAGCCCTCACGCTCCAAACTGCAAACGTCGAGCCCCTGCTCCCAGGCCAAAGGTGCCAGCCCCAAAACGCGTGCCTGCCCTCGAACCTCCCTTGCTGGCCCTCGCACAGCCCCACTCGCACTGGGGCTGCGGGCTCGCCCAGCCGAGCAAGGGCTCAACGTAGCGCCTTACGTCACTCTCGGCCAAAATCAGCCCTCACGCTCCAAACTGCAAACGTCGAGCCCCTGCTCCCAGGCCAAAGGTGCCAGCCCCAAATCGCGTGCCTGCCCTCGAACCTCCCTTGCTGGCCCTCGCACAGCCCCACTCGCACTGGGGCTGCGGGCTCGCCCAGCCGAGCAAGGGCTCAACGTAGCGCCTTACGTCACTCTCGGCCAAAATCAGCCCTCACGCTCCAAACTGCAAACGTCGAGCCCCTGCTCCCAGGCCAAAGGTGCCAGCCCCAAAACGCGTGCCTGCCCTCGAACCTCCCTTGCTGGCCCTCGCACAGCCCCACTCGCACTGGGGCTGCGGGCTCGCCCAGCCGAGCAAGGGCTCAACGTAGCGCCTTACGTCACTCTCGGCCAAAATCAGCCCTCACGCTCCAAACTGCAAACGTCGAGCCCCTGCTCCCAGGCCAAAGGTGCCAGCCCCAAAACGCGTGCCTGCCCTCGAACCTCCCTTGCTGGCCCTCGCACAGCCCCACTCGCACTGGGGCTGCGGGCTCGCCCAGCCGAGCAAGGGCTCAACGTAGCGCCTTACGTCACTCTCGGCCAAAATCAGCCCTCACGCTCCAAACTGCAAACGTCGAGCCCCTGCTCCCAGGCCAAAGGTGCCAGCCCCAAAACGCGTGCCTGCCCTCGAACCTCCCTTGCTGGCCCTCGCACAGCCCCCCTCGCACTGGGGCTGCGGGCTCGCCCAGCCGAGCAAGGGCTCAACGTAGCGCCTTACGTCACTCTCGGCCAAAATCAGCCCTCACGCTCCAAACTGCAAACGTCGAGCCCCTGCTCCCAGGCCAAAGGTGCCAGCCCCAAAACGCGTGCCTGCCCTCGAACCTCCCTTGCTGGCCCTCGCACAGCCCCACTCGCACTGGGGCTGCGGGCTCGCCCAGCCGAGCAAGGGCTCAACGTAGCGCCTTACGTCACTCTCGGCCAAAATCAGCCCTCACGCTCCAAACTGCAAACGTCGAGCCCCTGCTCCCAGGCCAAAGGTGCCAGCCCCAAAACGCGTGCCTGCCCTCGAACCTCCCTTGCTGGCCCTCGCACAGCCCCACTCGCACTGGGGCTGCGGGCTCGCCCAGCCGAGCAAGGGCTCAACGTAGCGCCTTACGTCACTCTCGGCCAAAATCAGCCCTCACGCTCCAAACTGCAAACGTCGAGCCCCTGCTCCCAGGCCAAAGGTGCCAGCCCCAAAACGCGTGCCTGCCCTCGAACCTCCCTTGCTGGCCCTCGCACAGCCCCACTCGCACTGGGGCTGCGGGCTCGCCCAGCCGAGCAAGGGCTCAACGTAGCGCCTTACGTCACTCTCGGCCAAAATCAGCCCTCACGCTCCAAACTGCAAACGTCGAGCCCCTGCTCCCAGGCCAAAGGTGCCAGCCCCAAAACGCGTGCCTGCCCTCGAACCTCCCTTGCTGGCCCTCGCACAGCCCCACTCGCACTGGGGCTGCGGGCTCGCCCAGCCGAGCAAGGGCTCAACGTAGCGCCTTACGTCACTCTCGGCCAAAATCAGCCCTCACGCTCCAAACTGCAAACGTCGAGCCCCTGCTCCCAGGCCAAAGGTGCCAGCCCCAAAACGCGTGCCTGCCCTCGAACCTCCCTTGCTGGCCCTCGCACAGCCCCACTCGCACTGGGGCTGCGGGCTCGCCCAGCCGAGCAAGGGCTCAACGTAGCGCCTTACGTCACTCTCGGCCAAAATCAGCCCTCACGCTCCAAACTGCAAACGTCGAGCCCCTGCTCCCAGGCCAAAGGTGCCAGCCCCAAAACGCGTGCCTGCCCTCGAACCTCCCTTGCTGGCCCTCGCACAGCCCCACTCGCACTGGGGCTGCGGGCTCGCCCAGCCGAGCAAGGGCTCAACGTAGCGCCTTACGTCACTCTCGGCCAAAATCAGCCCTCACGCTCCAAACTGCAAACGTCGAGCCCCTGCTCCCAGGCCAAAGGTGCCAGCCCCAAAACGCGTGCCTGCCCTCGAACCTCCCTTGCTGGCCCTCGCACAGCCCCACTCGCACTGGGGCTGCGGGCTCGCCCAGCCGAGCAAGGGCTCAACGTAGCGCCTTACGTCACTCTCGGCCAAAATCAGCCCTCACGCTCCAAACTGCAAACGTCGAGCCCCTGCTCCCAGGCCAAAGGTGCCAGCCCCAAAACGCGTGCCTGCCCTCGAACCTCCCTTGCTGGCCCTCGCACAGCCCCACTCGCACTGGGGCTGCGGGCTCGCCCAGCCGAGCAAGGGCTCAACGTAGCGCCTTACGTCACTCTCGGCCAAAATCAGCCCTCACGCTCCAAACTGCAAACGTCGAGCCCCTGCTCCCAGGCCAAAGGTGCCAGCCCCAAAACGCGTGCCTGCCCTCGAACCTCCCTTGCTGGCCCTCGCACAGCCCCACTCGCACTGGGGCTGCGGGCTCGCCCAGCCGAGCAAGGGCTCAACGTAGCGCCTTACGTCACTCTCGGCCAAAATCAGCCCTCACGCTCCAAACTGCAAACGTCGAGCCCCTGCTCCCAGGCCAAAGGTGCCAGCCCCAAAACGCGTGCCTGCCCTCGAACCTCCCTTGCTGGCCCTCGCACAGCCCCACTCGCACTGGGGCTGCGGGCTCGCCCAGCCGAGCAAGGGCTCAACGTAGCGCCTTACGTCACTCTCGGCCAAAATCAGCCCTCACGCTCCAAACTGCAAACGTCGAGCCCCTGCTCCCAGGCCAAAGGTGCCAGCCCCAAAACGCGTGCCTGCCCTCGAACCTCCCTTGCTGGCCCTCGCACAGCCCCACTCGCACTGGGGCTGCGGGCTCGCCCAGCCGAGCAAGGGCTCAACGTAGCGCCTTACGTCACTCTCGGCCAAAATCAGCCCTCACGCTCCAAACTGCAAACGTCGAGCCCCTGCTCCCAGGCCAAAGGTGCCAGCCCCAAAACGCGTGCCTGCCCTCGAACCTCCCTTGCTGGCCCTCGCACAGCCCCACTCGCACTGGGGCTGCGGGCTCGCCCAGCCGAGCAAGGGCTCAACGTAGCGCCTTACGTCACTCTCGGCCAAAATCAGCCCTCACGCTCCAAACTGCAAACGTCGAGCCCCTGCTCCCAGGCCAAAGGTGCCAGCCCCAAAACGCGTGCCTGCCCTCGAACCTCCCTTGCTGGCCCTCGCACAGCCCCACTCGCACTGGGGCTGCGGGCTCGCCCAGCCGAGCAAGGGCTCAACGTAGCGCCTTACGTCACTCTCGGCCAAAATCAGCCCTCACGCTCCAAACTGCAAACGTCGAGCCCCTGCTCCCAGGCCAAAGGTGCCAGCCCCAAAACGCGTGCCTGCCCTCGAACCTCCCTTGCTGGCCCTCGCACAGCCCCACTCGCACTGGGGCTGCGGGCTCGCCCAGCCGAGCAAGGGCTCAACGTAGCGCCTTACGTCACTCTCGGCCAAAATCAGCCCTCACGCTCCAAACTGCAAACGTCGAGCCCCTGCTCCCAGGCCAAAGGTGCCAGCCCCAAAACGCGTGCCTGCCCTCGAACCTCCCTTGCTGGCCCTCGCACAGCCCCACTCGCACTGGGGCTGCGGGCTCGCCCAGCCGAGCAAGGGCTCAACGTAGCGCCTTACGTCACTCTCGGCCAAAATCAGCCCTCACGCTCCAAACTGCAAACGTCGAGCCCCTGCTCCCAGGCCAAAGGTGCCAGCCCCAAAACGCGTGCCTGCCCTCGAACCTCCCTTGCTGGCCCTCGCACAGCCCCACTCGCACTGGGGCTGCGGGCTCGCCCAGCCGAGCAAGGGCTCAACGTAGCGCCTTACGTCACTCTCGGCCAAAATCAGCCCTCACGCTCCAAACTGCAAACGTCGAGCCCCTGCTCCCAGGCCAAAGGTGCCAGCCCCAAAACGCGTGCCTGCCCTCGAACCTCCCTTGCTGGCCCTCGCACAGCCCCACTCGCACTGGGGCTGCGGGCTCGCCCAGCCGAGCAAGGGCTCAACGTAGCGCCTTACGTCACTCTCGGCCAAAATCAGCCCTCACGCTCCAAACTGCAAACGTCGAGCCCCTGCTCCCAGGCCAAAGGTGCCAGCCCCAAAACGCGTGCCTGCCCTCGAACCTCCCTTGCTGGCCCTCGCACAGCCCCACTCGCACTGGGGCTGCGGGCTCGCCCAGCCGAGCAAGGGCTCAACGTAGCGCCTTACGTCACTCTCGGCCAAAATCAGCCCTCACGCTCCAAACTGCAAACGTCGAGCCCCTGCTCCCAGGCCAAAGGTGCCAGCCCCAAAACGCGTGCCTGCCCTCGAACCTCCCTTGCTGGCCCTCGCACAGCCCCACTCGCACTGGGGCTGCGGGCTCGCCCAGCCGAGCAAGGGCTCAACGTAGCGCCTTACGTCACTCTCGGCCAAAATCAGCCCTCACGCTCCAAACTGCAAACGTCGAGCCCCTGCTCCCAGGCCAAAGGTGCCAGCCCCAAAACGCGTGCCTGCCCTCGAACCTCCCTTGCTGGCCCTCGCACAGCCCCACTCGCACTGGGGCTGCGGGCTCGCCCAGCCGAGCAAGGGCTCAACGTAGCGCCTTACGTCACTCTCGGCCAAAATCAGCCCTCACGCTCCAAACTGCAAACGTCGAGCCCCTGCTCCCAGGCCAAAGGTGCCAGCCCCAAAACGCGTGCCTGCCCTCGAACCTCCCTTGCTGGCCCTCGCACAGCCCCACTCGCACTGGGGCTGCGGGCTCGCCCAGCCGAGCAAGGGCTCAACGTAGCGCCTTACGTCACTCTCGGCCAAAATCAGCCCTCACGCTCCAAACTGCAAACGTCGAGCCCCTGCTCCCAGGCCAAAGGTGCCAGCCCCAAAACGCGTGCCTGCCCTCGAACCTCCCTTGCTGGCCCTCGCACAGCCCCACTCGCACTGGGGCTGCGGGCTCGCCCAGCCGAGCAAGGGCTCAACGTAGCGCCTTACGTCACTCTCGGCCAAAATCAGCCCTCACGCTCCAAACTGCAAACGTCGAGCCCCTGCTCCCAGGCCAAAGGTGCCAGCCCCAAAACGCGTGCCTGCCCTCGAACCTCCCTTGCTGGCCCTCGCACAGCCCCACTCGCACTGGGGCTGCGGGCTCGCCCAGCCGAGCAAGGGCACAACGTAGCGCCTTACGTCACTCTCGGCCAAAATCAGCCCTCACGCTCCAAACTGCAAACGTCGAGCCCCTGCTCCCAGGCCAAAGGTGCCAGCCCCAAAACGCGTGCCTGCCCTCGAACCTCCCTTGCTGGCCCTCGCACAGCCCCACTCGCACTGGGGCTGCGGGCTCGCCCAGCCGAGCAAGGGCTCAACGTAGCGCCTTACGTCACTCTCGGCCAAAATCAGCCCTCACGCTCCAAACTGCAAACGTCGAGCCCCTGCTCCCAGGCCAAAGGTGCCAGCCCCAAAACGCGTGCCTGCCCTCGAACCTCCCTTGCTGGCCCTCGCACAGCCCCACTCGCACAGGGGCTGCGGGCTCGCCCAGCCGAGCAAGGGCTCAACGTAGCGCCTTACGTCACTCTCGGCCAAAATCAGCCCTCACGCTCCAAACTGCAAACGTCGAGCCCCTGCTCCCAGGCCAAAGGTGCCAGCCCCAAAACGCGTGCCTGCCCTCGAACCTCCCTTGCTGGCCCTCGCGCAGCCCCACTCGCACTGGGGCTGCGGGCTCGCCCAGCCGAGCAAGGGCTCAACGTAGCGCCTTACGTCACTCTCGGCCAAAATCAGCCCTCACGCTCCAAACTGCAAACGTCGAGCCCCTGCTCCCAGGCCAAAGGTGCCAGCCCCAAAACGCGTGCCTGCCCTCGAACCTCCCTTGCTGGCCCTCGCACAGCCCCACTCGCACTGGGGCTGCGGGCTCGCCCAGCCGAGCAAGGGCTCAACGTAGCGCCTTACGTCACTCTCGGCCAAAATCAGCCCTCACGCTCCAAACTGCAAACGTCGAGCCCCTGCTCCCAGGCCAAAGGTGCCAGCCCCAAAACGCGTGCCTGCCCTCGAACCTCCCTTGCTGGCCCTCGCACAGCCCCACTCGCACTGGGGCTGCGGGCTCGCCCAGCCGAGCAAGGGCTCAACGTAGCGCCTTACGTCACTCTCGGCCAAAATCAGCCCTCACGCTCCAAACTGCAAACGTCGAGCCCCTGCTCCCAGGCCAAAGGTGCCAGCCCCAAAACGCGTGCCTGCCCTCGAACCTCCCTTGCTGGCCCTCGCACAGCCCCACTCGCACTGGGGCTGCGGGCTCGCCCAGCCGAGCAAGGGCTCAACGTAGCGCCTTACGTCACTCTCGGCCAAAATCAGCCCTCACGCTCCAAACTGCAAACGTCGAGCCCCTGCTCCCAGGCCAAAGGTGCCAGCCCCAAAACGCGTGCCTGCCCTCGAACCTCCCTTGCTGGCCCTCGCACAGCCCCACTCGCACTGGGGCTGCGGGCTCGCCCAGCCGAGCAAGGGCTCAACGTAGCGCCTTACGTCACTCTCGGCCAAAATCAGCCCTCACGCTCCAAACTGCAAACGTCGAGCCCCTGCTCCCAGGCCAAAGGTGCCAGCCCCAAAACGCGTGCCTGCCCTCGAACCTCCCTTGCTGGCCCTCGCACAGCCCCACTCGCACTGGGGCTGCGGGCTCGCCCAGCCGAGCAAGGGCTCAACGTAGCGCCTTACGTCACTCTCGGCCAAAATCAGCCCTCACGCTCCAAACTGCAAACGTCGAGCCCCTGCTCCCAGGCCAAAGGTGCCAGCCCCAAAACGCGTGCCTGCCCTCGAACCTCCCTTGCTGGCCCTCGCACAGCCCCACTCGCACTGGGGCTGCGGGCTCGCCCAGCCGAGCAAGGGCTCAACGTAGCGCCTTACGTCACTCTCGGCCAAAATCAGCCCTCACGCTCCAAACTGCAAACGTCGAGCCCCTGCTCCCAGGCCAAAGGTGCCAGCCCCAAAACGCGTGCCTGCCCTCGAACCTCCCTTGCTGGCCCTCGCACAGCCCCACTCGCACGGGGGCTGCGGGCTCGCCCAGCCGAGCAAGGGCTCAACGTAGCGCCTTACGTCACTCTCGGCCAAAATCAGCCCTCACGCTCCAAACTGCAAACGTCGAGCCCCTGCTCCCAGGCCAAAGGTGCCAGCCCCAAAACGCGTGCCTGCCCTCGAACCTCCCTTGCTGGCCCTCGCACAGCCCCACTCGCACTGGGGCTGCGGGCTCGCCCAGCCGAGCAAGGGCTCAACGTAGCGCCTTACGTCACTCTCGGCCAAAATCAGCCCTCACGCTCCAAACTGCAAACGTCGAGCCCCTGCTCCCAGGCCAAAGGTGCCAGCCCCAAAACGCGTGCCTGCCCTCGAACCTCCCTTGCTGGCCCTCGCACAGCCCCACTCGCACTGGGGCTGCGGGCTCGCCCAGCCGAGCAAGGGCTCAACGTAGCGCCTTACGTCACTCTCGGCCAAAATCAGCCCTCACGCTCCAAACTGCAAACGTCGAGCCCCTGCTCCCAGGCCAAAGGTGCCAGCCCCAAAACGCGTGCCTGCCCTCGAACCTCCCTTGCTGGCCCTCGCACAGCCCCACTCGCACTGGGGCTGCGGGCTCGCCCAGCCGAGCAAGGGCTCAACGTAGCGCCTTACGTCACTCTCGGCCAAAATCAGCCCTCACGCTCCAAACTGCAAACGTCGAGCCCCTGCTCCCAGGCCAAAGGTGCCAGCCCCAAAACGCGTGCCTGCCCTCGAACCTCCCTTGCTGGCCCTCGCACAGCCCCACTCGCACTGGGGCTGCGGGCTCGCCCAGCCGAGCAAGGGCTCAACGTAGCGCCTTACGTCACTCTCGGCCAAAATCAGCCCTCACGCTCCAAACTGCAAACGTCGAGCCCCTGCTCCCAGGCCAAAGGTGCCAGCCCCAAAACGCGTGCCTGCCCTCGAACCTCCCTTGCTGGCCCTCGCACAGCCCCACTCGCACTGGGGCTGCGGGCTCGCCCAGCCGAGCAAGGGCTCAACGTAGCGCCTTACGTCACTCTCGGCCAAAATCAGCCCTCACGCTCCAAACTGCAAACGTCGAGCCCCTGCTCCCAGGCCAAAGGTGCCAGCCCCAAAACGCGTGCCTGCCCTCGAACCTCCCTTGCTGGCCCTCGCACAGCCCCACTCGCACTGGGGCTGCGGGCTCGCCCAGCCGAGCAAGGGCTCAACGTAGCGCCTTACGTCACTCTCGGCCAAAATCAGCCCTCACGCTCCAAACTGCAAACGTCGAGCCCCTGCTCCCAGGCCAAAGGTGCCAGCCCCAAAACGCGTGCCTGCCCTCGAACCTCCCTTGCTGGCCCTCGCACAGCCCCACTCGCACTGGGGCTGCGGGCTCGCCCAGCCGAGCAAGGGCTCAACGTAGCGCCTTACGTCACTCTCGGCCAAAATCAGCCCTCACGCTCCAAACTGCAAACGTCGAGCCCCTGCTCCCAGGCCAAAGGTGCCAGCCCCAAAACGCGTGCCTGCCCTCGAACCTCCCTTGCTGGCCCTCGCACAGCCCCACTCGCACTGGGGCTGCGGGCTCGCCCAGCCGAGCAAGGGCTCAACGTAGCGCCTTACGTCACTCTCGGCCAAAATCAGCCCTCACGCTCCAAACTGCAAACGTCGAGCCCCTGCTCCCAGGCCAAAGGTGCCAGCCCCAAAACGCGTGCCTGCCCTCGAACCTCCCTTGCTGGCCCTCGCACAGCCCCACTCGCACTGGGGCTGCGGGCTCGCCCAGCCGAGCAAGGGCTCAACGTAGCGCCTTACGTCACTCTCGGCCAAAATCAGCCCTCACGCTCCAAACTGCAAACGTCGAGCCCCTGCTCCCAGGCCAAAGGTGCCAGCCCCAAAACGCGTGCCTGCCCTCGAACCTCCCTTGCTGGCCCTCGCACAGCCCCACTCGCACTGGGGCTGCGGGCTCGCCCAGCCGAGCAAGGGCTCAACGTAGCGCCTTACGTCACTCTCGGCCAAAATCAGCCCTCACGCTCCAAACTGCAAACGTCGAGCCCCTGCTCCCAGGCTAAAGGTGCCAGCCCCAAAACGCCTGCCTGCCCTCGAACCTCCCTTGCTGGCCCTCGCACAGCCCCACTCGCACTGGGGCTGCGGGCTCGCCCAGCCGAGCAAGGGCTCAACGTAGCGCCTTACGTCACTCTCGGCCAAAATCAGCCCTCACGCTCCAAACTGCAAACGTCGAGCCCCTGCTCCCAGGCCAAAGGTGCCAGCCCGAAACGCGTGCCTGCCCTCGAACCTCCCTTGCTGGCCCTCGCACAGCCCCACTCGCACTGGGGCTGCGGGCTCGCCCAGCCGAGCAAGGGCTCAACGTAGCGCCTTACGTCACTCTCGGCCAAAATCAGCCCTCACGCTCCAAACTGCAAACGTCGAGCCCCTGCTCCCAGGCCAAAGGTGCCAGCCCCAAAACGCGTGCCTGCCCTCGAACCTCCCTTGCTGGCCCTCGCACAGCCCCACTCGCACTGGGGCTGCGGGCTCGCCCAGCCGAGCAAGGGCTCAACGTAGCGCCTTACGTCACTCTCGGCCAAAATCAGCCCTCACGCTCCAAACTGCAAACGTCGAGCCCCTGCTCCCAGGCCAAAGGTGCCAGCCCCAAAACGCGTGCCTGCCCTCGAACCTCCCTTGCTGGCCCTCGCACAGCCCCACTCGCACTGGGGCTGCGGGCTCGCCCAGCCGAGCAAGGGCTCAACGTAGCGCCTTACGTCACTCTCGGCCAAAATCAGCCCTCACGCTCCAAACTGCAAACGTCGAGCCCCTGCTCCCAGGCCAAAGGTGCCAGCCCCAAAACGCGTGCCTGCCCTCGAACCTCCCTTGCTGGCCCTCGCACAGCCCCACTCGCACTGGGGCTGCGGGCTCGCCCAGCCGAGCAAGGGCTCAACGTAGCGCCTTACGTCACTCTCGGCCAAAATCAGCCCTCACGCTCCAAACTGCAAACGTCGAGCCCCTGCTCCCAGGCCAAAGGTGCCAGCCCCAAAACGCGTGCCTGCCCTCGAACCTCCCTTGCTGGCCCTCGCACAGCCCCACTCGCACTGGGGCTGCGGGCTCGCCCAGCCGAGCAAGGGCTCAACGTAGCGCCTTACGTCACTCTCGGCCAAAATCAGCCCTCACGCTCCAAACTGCAAACGTCGAGCCCCTGCTCCCAGGCCAAAGGTGCCAGCCCCAAAACGCGTGCCTGCCCTCGAACCTCCCTTGCTGGCCCTCGCACAGCCCCACTCGCACTGGGGCTGCGGGCTCGCCCAGCCGAGCAAGGGCTCAACGTAGCGCCTTACGTCACTCTCGGCCAAAATCAGCCCTCACGCTCCAAACTGCAAACGTCGAGCCCCTGCTCCCAGGCCAAAGGTGCCAGCCCCAAAACGCGTGCCTGCCCTCGAACCTCCCTTGCTGGCCCTCGCACAGCCCCACTCGCACTGGGGCTGCGGGCTCGCCCAGCCGAGCAAGGGCTCAACGTAGCGCCTTACGTCACTCTCGGCCAAAATCAGCCCTCACGCTCCAAACTGCAAACGTCGAGCCCCTGCTCCCAGGCCAAAGGTGCCAGCCCCAAAACGCGTGCCTGCCCTCGAACCTCCCTTGCTGGCCCTCGCACAGCCCCACTCGCACTGGGGCTGCGGGCTCGCCCAGCCGAGCAAGGGCTCAACGTAGCGCCTTACGTCACTCTCGGCCAAAATCAGCCCTCACGCTCCAAACTGCAAACGTCGAGCCCCTGCTCCCAGGCCAAAGGTGCCAGCCCCAAAACGCGTGCCTGCCCTCGAACCTCCCTTGCTGGCCCTCGCACAGCCCCACTCGCACTGGGGCTGCGGGCTCGCCCAGCCGAGCAAGGGCTCAACGTAGCGCCTTACGTCACTCTCGGCCAAAATCAGCCCTCACGCTCCAAACTGCAAACGTCGAGCCCCTGCTCCCAGGCCAAAGGTGCCAGCCCCAAAACGCGTGCCTGCCCTCGAACCTCCCTTGCTGGCCCTCGCACAGCCCCACTCGCACTGGGGCTGCGGGCTCGCCCAGCCGAGCAAGGGCTCAACGAAGCGCCTTACGTCACTCTCGGCCAAAATCAGCCCTCACGCTCCAAACTGCAAACGTCGAGCCCCTGCTCCCAGGCCAAAGGTGCCAGCCCCAAAACGCGTGCCTGCCCTCGAACCTCCCTTGCTGGCCCTCGCACAGCCCCACTCGCACTGGGGCTGCGGGCTCGCCCAGCCGAGCAAGGGCTCAACGTAGCGCCTTACGTCACTCTCGGCCAAAATCAGCCCTCACGCTCCAAACTGCAAACGTCGAGCCCCTGCTCCCAGGCCAAAGGTGCCAGCCCCAAAACGCGTGCCTGCCCTCGAACCTCCCTTGCTGGCCCTCGCACAGCCCCACTCGCACTGGGGCTGCGGGCTCGCCCAGCCGAGCAAGGGCTCAACGTAGCGCCTTACCTCACTCTCGGCCAAAATCAGCCCTCACGCTCCAAACTGCAAACGTCGAGCCCCTGCTCCCAGGCCAAAGGTGCCAGCCCCAAAACGCGTGCCTGCCCTCGAACCTCCCTTGCTGGCCCTCGCACAGCCCCACTCGCACTGGGGCTGCGGGCTCGCCCAGCCGAGCAAGGGCTCAACGTAGCGCCTTACGTCACTCTCGGCCAAAATCAGCCCTCACGCTCCAAACTGCAAACGTCGAGCCCCTGCTCCCAGGCCAAAGGTGCCAGCCCCAAAACGCGTGCCTGCCCTCGAACCTCCCTTGCTGGCCCTCGCACAGCCCCACTCGCACTGGGGCTGCGGTCTCGCCCAGCCGAGCAAGGGCTCAACGTAGCGCCTTACCTCACTCTCGGCCAAAATCAGCCCTCACGCTCCAAACTGCAAACGTCGAGCCCCTGCTCCCAGGCCAAAGGTGCCAGCCCCAAAACGCGTGCCTGCCCTCGAACCTCCCTTGCTGGCCCTCGCACAGCCCCACTCGCACTGGGGCTGCGGGCTCGCCCAGCCGAGCAAGGGCTCAACGTAGCGCCTTACGTCACTCTCGGCCAAAATCAGCCCTCACGCTCCAAACTGCAAACGTCGAGCCCCTGCTCCCAGGCCAAAGGTGCCAGCCCCAAAACGCCTGCCTGCCCTCGAACCTCCCTTGCTGGCCCTCGCACAGCCCCACTCGCACTGGGGCTGCGGGCTCGCCCAGCCGAGCAAGGGCTCAACGTAGCGCCTTACGTCACTCTCGGCCAAAATCAGCCCTCACGCTCCAAACTGCAAACGTCGAGCCCCTGCTCCCAGGCCAAAGGTGCCAGCCCCAAAACGCGTGCCTGCCCTCGAACCTCCCTTGCTGGCCCTCGCACAGCCCCACTCGCACTGGGGCTGCGGGCTCGCCCAGCCGAGCAAGGGCTCAACGTAGCGCCTTACGTCACTCTCGGCCAAAATCAGCCCTCACGCTCCAAACTGCAAACGTCGAGCCCCTGCTCCCAGGCCAAAGGTGCCAGCCCCAAAACGCGTGCCTGCCCTCGAACCTCCCTTGCTGGCCCTCGCACAGCCCCACTCGCACTGGGGCTGCGGGCTCGCCCAGCCGAGCAAGGGCTCAACGTAGCGCCTTACGTCACTCTCGGCCAAAATCAGCCCTCACGCTCCAAACTGCAAACGTCGAGCCCCTGCTCCCAGGCCAAAGGTGCCAGCCCCAAAACGCGTGCCTGCCCTCGAACCTCCCTTGCTGGCCCTCGCACAGCCCCACTCGCACTGGGGTTGCGGGCTCGCCCAGCCGAGCAAGGGCTCAACGTAGCGCCTTACGTCACTCTCGGCCAAAATCAGCCCTCACGCTCCAAACTGCAAACGTCGAGCCCCTGCTCCCAGGCCAAAGGTGCCAGCCCCAAAACGCGTGCCTGCCCTCGAACCTCCCTTGCTGGCCCTCGCACAGCCCCACTCGCACTGGGGCTGCGGGCTCGCCCAGCCGAGCAAGGGCTCAACGTAGCGCCTTACGTCACTCTCGGCCAAAATCAGCCCTCACGCTCCAAACTGCAAACGTCGAGCCCCTGCTCCCAGGCCAAAGGTGCCAGCCCCAAAACGCGTGCCTGCCCTCGAACCTCCCTTGCTGGCCCTCGCACAGCCCCACTCGCACTGGGGCTGCGGGCTCGCCCAGCCGAGCAAGGGCTCAACGTAGCGCCTTACGTCACTCTCGGCCAAAATCAGCCCTCACGCTCCAAACTGCAAACGTCGAGCCCCTGCTCCCAGGCCAAAGGTGCCAGCCCCAAAACGCGTGCCTGCCCTCGAACCTCCCTTGCTGGCCCTCGCACAGCCCCACTCGCACTGGGGCTGCGGGCTCGCCCAGCCGAGCAAGGGCTCAACGTAGCGCCTTACGTCACTCTCGGCCAAAATCAGCCCTCACGCTCCAAACTGCAAACGTCGAGACCCTGCTCCCAGGCCAAAGGTGCCAGCCCCAAAACGCGTGCCTGCCCTCGAACCTCCCTTGCTGGCCCTCGCACAGCCCCACTCGCACTGGGGCTGCGGGCTCGCCCAGCCGAGCAAGGGCTCAACGTAGCGCCTTACGTCACTCTCGGCCAAAATCAGCCCTCACGCTCCAAACTGCAAACGTCGAGCCCCTGCTCCCAGGCCAAAGGTGCCAGCCCCAAAACGCGTGCCTGCCCTCGAACCTCCCTTGCTGGCCCTCGCACAGCCCCACTCGCACTGGGGCTGCGGGCTCGCCCAGCCGAGCAAGGGCTCAACGTAGCGCCTTACGTCACTCTCGGCCAAAATCAGCCCTCACGCTCCAAACTGCAAACGTCGAGCCCCTGCTCCCAGGCCAAAGGTGCCAGCCCAAAACGCGTGCCTGCCCTCGAACCTCCCTTGCTGGCCCTCGCACAGCCCCACTCGCACTGGGGCTGCGGGCTCGCCCAGCCGAGCAAGGGCTCAACGTAGCGCCTTACGTCACTCTCGGCCAAAATCAGCCCTCACGCTCCAAACTGCAAACGTCGAGCCCCTGCTCCCAGGCCAAAGGTGCCAGCCCCAAAACGCGTGCCTGCCCTCGAACCTCCCTTGCTGGCCCTCGCACAGCCCCACTCGCACTGGGGCTGCGGGCTCGCCCAGCCGAGCAAGGGCTCAACGTAGCGCCTTACGTCACTCTCGGCCAAAATCAGCCCTCACGCTCCAAACTGCAAACATCGAGCCCCTGCTCCCAGGCCAAAGGTGCCAGCCCCAAAACGCGTGCCTGCCCTCGAACCTCCCTTGCTGGCCCTCGCACAGCCCCACTCGCACTGGGGCTGCGGGCTCGCCCGGCCGAGCAAGGGCTCAACGTAGCGCCTTACGTCACTCTCGGCCAAAATCAGCCCTCACGCTCCAAACTGCAAACGTCGAGCCCCTGCTCCCAGGCCAAAGGTGCCAGCCCCAAAACGCGTGCCTGCCCTCGAACCTCCCTTGCTGGCCCTCGCACAGCCCCACTCGCACTGGGGCTGCGGGCTCGCCCAGCCGAGCAAGGGCTCAACGTAGCGCCTTACGTCACTCTCGGCCAAAATCAGCCCTCACGCTCCAAACTGCAAACGTCGAGCCCCTGCTCCCAGGCCAAAGGTGCCAGCCCCAAAACGCGTGCCTGCCCTCGAACCTCCCTTGCTGGCCCTCGCACAGCCCCACTCGCACTGGGGCTGCGGGCTCGCCCAGCCGAGCAAGGGCTCAACGTAGCGCCTTACGTCACTCTCGGCCAAAATCAGCCCTCACGCTCCAAACTGCAAACGTCGAGCCCCTGCTCCCAGGCCAAAGGTGCCAGCCCCAAAACGCGTGCCTGCCCTCGAACCTCCCTTGCTGGCCCTCGCACAGCCCCACTCGCACTGGGGCTGCGGGCTCGTCCAGCCGAGCAAGGGCTCAACGTAGCGCCTTACGTCACTCTCGGCCAAAATCAGCCCTCACGCTCCAAACTGCAAACGTCGAGCCCCTGCTCCCAGGCCAAAGGTGCCAGCCCCAAAACGCGTGCCTGCCCTCGAACCTCCCTTGCTGGCCCTCGCACAGCCCCACTCGCACTGGGGCTGCGGGCTCGCCCAGCCGAGCAAGGGCTCAACGTAGCGCCTTACGTCACTCTCGGCCAAAATCAGCCCTCACGCTCCAAACTGCAAACGTCGAGCCCCTGCTCCCAGGCCAAAGGTGCCAGACCCAAAACGCGTGCCTGCCCTCGAACCTCCCTTGCTGGCCCTCGCACAGCCCCACTCGCACTGGGGCTGCGGGCTCGCCCAGCCGAGCAAGGGCTCAACGTAGCGCCTTACGTCACTCTCGGCCAAAATCAGCCCTCACGCTCCAAACTGCAAACGTCGAGCCCCTGCTCCCAGGCCAAAGGTGCCAGCCCCAAAACGCGTGCCTGCCCTCGAACCTCCCTTGCTGGCCCTCGCACAGCCCCACTCGCACTGGGGCTGCGGGCTCGCCCAGCCGAGCAAGGGCTCAACATAGCGCCTTACGTCACTCTCGGCCAAAATCAGCCCTCACGCTCCAAACTGCAAACGTCGAGCCCCTGCTCCCAGGCCAAAGGTGCCAGCCCCAAAACGCGTGCCTGCCCTCGAACCTCCCTTGCTGACCCTCGCACAGCCCCACTCGCACTGGGGCTGCGGGCTCGCCCAGCCGAGCAAGGGCTCAACGTAGCGCCTTACGTCACTCTCGGCCAAAATCAGCCCTCACGCTCCAAACTGCAAACGTCGAGCCCCTGCTCCCAGGCCAAAGGTGCCAGCCCCAAAACGCGTGCCTGCCCTCGAACCTCCCTTGCTGGCCCTCGCACAGCCCCACTCGCACTGGGGCTGCGGGCTCGCCCAGCCGAGCAAGGGCTCAACGTAGCGCCTTACGTCACTCTCGGCCAAAATCAGCCCTCACGCTCCAAACTGCAAACGTCGAGCCCCTGCTCCCAGGCCAAAGGTGCCAGCCCAAAACGCGTGCCTGCCCTCGAACCTCCCTTGCTGGCCCTCGCACAGCCCCACTCGCACTGGGGCTGCGGGCTCGCCCAGCCGAGCAAGGGCTCAACGTAGCGCCTTACGTCACTCTCGGCCAAAATCAGCCCTCACGCTCCAAACTGCAAACGTCGAGCCCCTGCTCCCAGGCCAAAGGTGCCAGCCCCAAAACGCGTGCCTGCCCTCGAACCTCCCTTGCTGGCCCTCGCACAGCCCCACTCGCACTGGGGCTGCGGGCTCGCCCAGCCGAGCAAGGGCTCAACGTAGCGCCTTACGTCACTCTCGGCCAAAATCAGCCCTCACGCTCCAAACTGCAAACGTCGAGCCCCTGCTCCCAGGCCAAAGGTGCCAGCCCAAAACGCGTGCCTGCCCTCGAACCTCCCTTGCTGGCCCTCGCACAGCCCCACTCGCACTGGGGCTGCGGGCTCGCCCAGCCGAGCAAGGGCTCAACGTAGCGCCTTACGTCACTCTCGGCCAAAATCAGCCCTCACGCTCCAAACTGCAAAAGTCGAGCCCCTGCTCCCAGGCCAAAGGTGCCAGCCCCAAAACGCGTGCCTGCCCTCGAACCTCCCTTGCTGGCCCTCGCACAGCCCCACTCGCACTGGGGCTGCGGGCTCGCCCAGCCGAGCAAGGGCTCAACGTAGCGCCTTACGTCACTCTCGGCCAAAATCAGCCCTCACGCTCCAAACTGCAAACGTCGAGCCCCTGCTCCCAGGCCAAAGGTGCCAGCCCCAAAACGCGTGCCTGCCCTCGAACCTCCCTTGCTGGCCCTCGCACAGCCCCACTCGCACTGGGGCTGCGGGCTCGCCCAGCCGAGCAAGGGCTCAACGTAGCGCCTTACGTCACTCTCGGCCAAAATCAGCCCTCACGCTCCAAACTGCAAACGTCGAGCCCCTGCTCCCAGGCCAAAGGTGCCAGCCCCAAAACGCGTGCCTGCCCTCGAACCTCCCTTGCTGGCCCTCGCACAGCCCCACTCGCACTGGGGCTGCGGGCTCGCCCAGCCGAGCAAGGGCTCAACGTAGCGCCTTACGTCACTCTCGGCCAAAATCAGCCCTCACGCTCCAAACTGCAAATGTCGAGCCCCTGCTCCCAGGCCAAAGGTGCCAGCCCAAAACGCGTGCCTGCCCTCGAACCTCCCTTGCTGGCCCTCGCACAGCCCCACTCGCACTGGGGCTGCGGGCTCGCCCAGCCGAGCAAGGGCTCAACGTAGCGCCTTACGTCACTCTCGGCCAAAATCAGCCCTCACGCTCCAAACTGCAAACGTCGAGCCCCTGCTCCCAGGCCAAAGGTGCCAGCCCCAAAACGCGTGCCTGCCCTCGAACCTCCCTTGCTGGCCCTCGCACAGCCCCACTCGCACTGGGGCTGCGGGCTCGCCCAGCCGAGCAAGGGCTCAACGTAGCGCCTTACGTCACTCTCGGCCAAAATCAGCCCTCACGCTCCAAACTGCAAACGTCGAGCCCCTGCTCCCAGGCCAAAGGTGCCAGCCCCAAAACGCGTGCCTGCCCTCGAACCTCCCTTGCTGGCCCTCGCACAGCCCCACTCGCACTGGGGCTGCGGGCTCGCCCAGCCGAGCAAGGGCTCAACGTAGCGCCTTACGTCACTCTCGGCCAAAATCAGCCCTCACGCTCCAAACTGCAAACGTCGAGCCCTGCTCCCAGGCCAAAGGTGCCAGCCCCAAAACGCGTGCCTGCCCTCGAACCTCCCTTGCTGGCCCTCGCACAGCCCCACTCGCACTGGGGCTGCGGGCTCGCCCAGCCGAGCAAGGGCTCAACGTAGCGCCTTACGTCACTCTCGGCCAAAATCAGCCCTCACGCTCCAAACTGCAAACGTCGAGCCCCTGCTCCCAGGCCAAAGGTGCCAGCCCCAAAACGCGTGCCTGCCCTCGAACCTCCCTTGCTGGCCCTCGCACAGCCCCACTCGCACTGGGGCTGCGGGCTCGCCCAGCCGAGCAAGGGCTCAACGTAGCGCCTTACGTCACTCTCGGCCAAAATCAGCCCTCACGCTCCAAACTGCAAACGTCGAGCCCCTGCTCCCAGGCCAAAGGTGCCAGCCCCAAAACGCGTGCCTGCCCTCGAACCTCCCTTGCTGGCCCTCGCACAGCCCCACTCGCACTGGGGCTGCGGGCTCGCCCAGCCGAGCAAGGGCTCAACGTAGCGCCTTACGTCACTCTCGGCCAAAATCAGCCCTCACGCTCCAAACTGCAAACGTCGAGCCCCTGCTCCCAGGCCAAAGGTGCCAGCCCCAAAACGCGTGCCTGCCCTCGAACCTCCCTTGCTGGCCCTCGCACAGCCCCACTCGCACTGGGGCTGCGGGCTCGCCCAGCCGAGCAAGGGCTCAACGTAGCGCCTTACGTCACTCTCGGCCAAAATCAGCCCTCACGCTCCAAACTGCAAACGTCGGCCCCTGCTCCCAGGCCAAAGGTGCCAGCCCCAAAACGCGTGCCTGCCCTCGAACCTCCCTTGCTGGCCCTCGCACAGCCCCACTCGCACTGGGGCTGCGGGCTCGCCCAGCCGAGCAAGGGCTCAACGTAGCGCCTTACGTCACTCTCGGCCAAAATCAGCCCTCACGCTCCAAACTGCAAACGTCGAGCCCCTGCTCCCAGGCCAAAGGTGCCAGCCCAAAAACGCGTGCCTGCCCTCGAACCTCCCTTGCTGGCCCTCGCACAGCCCCACTCGCACTGGGGCTGCGGGCTCGCCCAGCCGAGCAAGGGCTCAACGTAGCGCCTTACGTCACTCTCGGCCAAAATCAGCCCTCACGCTCCAAACTGCAAACGTCGAGCCCCTGCTCCCAGGCCAAAGGTGCCAGCCCCAAAACGCGTGCCTGCCCTCGAACCTCCCTTGCTGGCCCTCGCACAGCCCCACTCGCACTGGGGCTGCGGGCTCGCCCAGCCGAGCAAGGGCTCAACGTAGCGCCTTACGTCACTCTCGGCCAAAATCAGCCCTCACGCTCCAAACTGCAAACGTCGAGCCCCTGCTCCCAGGCCAAAGGTGCCAGCCCCAAAACGCGTGCCTGCCCTCGAACCTCCCTTGCTGGCCCTCGCACAGCCCCACTCGCACTGGGGCTGCGGGCTCGCCCAGCCGAGCAAGGGCTCAACGTAGCGCCTTACGTCACTCTCGGCCAAAATCAGCCCTCACGCTCCAAACTGCAAACGTCGAGCCCCTGCTCCCAGGCCAAAGGTGCCAGCCCCAAAACGCGTGCCTGCCTCGAACCTCCCTTGCTGGCCCTCGCACAGCCCCACTCGCACTGGGGCTGCGGGCTCGCCCAGCCGAGCAAGGGCTCAACGTAGCGCCTTACGTCACTCTCGGCCAAAATCAGCCCTCACGCTCCAAACTGCAAACGTCGAGCCCCTGCTCCCAGGCCAAAGGTGCCAGCCCCAAAACGCGTGCCTGCCCTCGAACCTCCCTTGCTGGCCCTCGCACAGCCCCACTCGCACTGGGGCTGCGGGCTCGCCCAGCCGAGCAAGGGCTCAACGTAGCGCCTTACGTCACTCTCGGCCAAAATCAGCCCTCACGCTCCAAACTGCAAACGTCGAGCCCCTGCTCCCAGGCCAAAGGTGCCAGCCCAAAACGCGTGCCTGCCTCGAACCTCCCTTGCTGGCCCTCGCACAGCCCCACTCGCACTGGGGCTGCGGGCTCGCCCAGCCGAGCAAGGGCTCAACGTAGCGCCTTACGTCACTCTCGGCCAAAATCAGCCCTCACGCTCCAAACTGCAAACGTCGAGCCCCTGCTCCCAGGCCAAAGGTGCCAGCCCCAAAACGCGTGCCTGCCCTCGAACCTCCCTTGCTGGCCCTCGCACAGCCCCACTCGCACTGGGGCTGCGGGCTCGCCCAGCCGAGCAAGGGCTCAACGTAGCGCCTTACGTCACTCTCGGCCAAAATCAGCCCTCACGCTCCAAACTGCAAACGTCGAGCCCCTGCTCCCAGGCCAAAGGTGCCAGCCCCAAAACGCGTGCCTGGCCTCGAACCTCCCTTGCTGGCCCTCGCACAGCCCACTCGCACTGGGGCTGCGGGCTCGCCCAGCCGAGCAAGGGCTCAACGTAGCGCCTTACGTCACTCTCGGCCAAAATCAGCCCTCACGCTCCAAACTGCAAACGTCGAGCCCCTGCTCCCAGGCCAAAGGTGCCAGCCCCAAAACGCGTGCCTGGCCTCGAACCTCCCTTGCTGGCCCTCGCACAGCCCCACTCGCACTGGGGCTGCGGGCTCGCCCAGCCGAGCAAGGGCTCAACGTAGCGCCTTACGTCACTCTCGGCCAAAATCAGCCCTCACGCTCAAAACTGCAAACGTCGAGCCCCTGCTCCCAGGCCAAAGGTGCCAGCCCCAAAACGCGTGCCTGGCCTCGAACCTCCCTTGCTGGCCCTCGCACAGCCCCACTCGCACTGGGGCTGCGGGCTCGCCCAGCCGAGCAAGGGCTCAACGTAGCGCCTTACGTCACTCTCGGCCAAAATCAGCCCTCACGCTCCAAACTGCAAACGTCGAGCCCCTGCTCCCAGGCCAAAGGTGCCAGCCCCAAAACGCGTGCCTGCCCTCGAACCTCCCTTGCTGGCCCTCGCACAGCCCCACTCGCACTGGGGCTGCGGGCTCGCCCAGCCGAGCAAGGGCTCAACGTAGCGCCTTACGTCACTCTCGGCCAAAATCAGCCCTCACGCTCCAAACTGCAAACGTCGAGCCCCTGCTCCCAGGCCAAAGGTGCCAGCCCCAAAACGCGTGCCTGCCCTCGAACCTCCCTTGCTGGCCCTCGCACAGCCCCACTCGCACTGGGGCTGCGGGCTCGCCCAGCCGAGCAAGGGCTCAACGTAGCGCCTTACGTCACTCTCGGCCAAAATCAGCCCTCACGCTCCAAACTGCAAACGTCGAGCCCCTGCTCCCAGGCCAAAGGTGCCAGCCCCAAAACGCGTGCCTGCCCTCGAACCTCCCTTGCTGGCCCTCGCACAGCCCCACTCGCACTGGGGCTGCGGGCTCGCCCAGCCGAGCAAGGGCTCAACGTAGCGCCTTACGTCACTCTCGGCCAAAATCAGCCCTCACGCTCCAAACTGCAAACGTCGAGCCCCTGCTCCCAGGCCAAAGGTGCCAGCCCCAAAACGCGTGCCTGCCCTCGAACCTCCCTTGCTGGCCCTCGCACAGCCCCACTCGCACTGGGGCTGCGGGCTCGCCCAGCCGAGCAAGGGCTCAACGTAGCGCCTTACGTCACTCTCGGCCAAAATCAGCCCTCACGCTCCAAACTGCAAACGTCGAGCCCCTGCTCCCAGGCCAAAGGTGCCAGCCCCAAAACGCGTGCCTGCCCTCGAACCTCCCTTGCTGGCCCTCGCACAGCCCCACTCGCACTGGGGCTGCGGGCTCGCCCAGCCGAGCAAGGGCTCAACGTAGCGCCTTACGTCACTCTCGGCCAAAATCAGCCCTCACGCTCCAAACTGCAAACGTCGAGCCCCTGCTCCCAGGCCAAAGGTGCCAGCCCCAAAACGCGTGCCTGGCCTCGAACCTCCCTTGCTGGCCCTCGCACAGCCCCACTCGCACTGGGGCTGCGGGCTCGCCCAGCCGAGCAAGGGCTCAACGTAGCGCCTTACGTCACTCTCGGCCAAAATCAGCCCTCACGCTCCAAACTGCAAACGTCGAGCCCCTGCTCCCAGGCCAAAGGTGCCAGCCCCAAAACGCGTGCCTGCCCTCGAACCTCCCTTGCTGGCCCTCGCACAGCCCCACTCGCACTGGGGCTGCGGGCTCGCCCAGCCGAGCAAGGGCTCAACGTAGCGCCTTACGTCACTCTCGGCCAAAATCAGCCCTCACGCTCCAAACTGCAAACGTCGAGCCCCTGCTCCCAGGCCAAAGGTGCCAGCCCCAAAACGCGTGCCTGCCCTCGAACCTCCCTTGCTGGCCCTCGCACAGCCCCACTCGCACTGGGGCTGCGGGCTCGCCCAGCCGAGCAAGGGCTCAACGTAGCGCCTTACGTCACTCTCGGCCAAAATCAGCCCTCACGCTCCAAACTGCAAACGTCGAGCCCCTGCTCCCAGGCCAAAGGTGCCAGCCCCAAAACGCGTGCCTGCCCTCGAACCTCCCTTGCTGGCCCTCGCACAGCCCCACTCGCACTGGGGCTGCGGGCTCGCCCAGCCGAGCAAGGGCTCAACGTAGCGCCTTACGTCACTCTCGGCCAAAATCAGCCCTCACGCTCCAAACTGCAAACGTCGAGCCCCTGCTCCCAGGCCAAAGGTGCCAGGCCAAAAACGCCTGCCTGGCCTCGAACCTCCCTTGCTGGCCCTCGCACAGCCCCACTCGCACTGGGGCTGCGGGCTCGCCCAGCGAGCAAGGGCTCAACGTAGCGCCTTACGTCACTCTCGGCCAAAATCAGCCCTCACGCTCCAAACTGCAAACGTCGAGCCCCTGCTCCCAGGCCAAAGGTGCCAGCCCCAAACGCGTGCCTGGCCTCGAACCTCCCTTGCTGGCCCTCGCACAGCCCCACTCGCACTGGGGCTGCGGGCTCGCCCAGCCGAGCAAGGGCTCAACGTAGCGCCTTACGTCACTCTCGGCCAAAATCAGCCCTCACGCTCCAAACTGCAAACGTCGAGCCCCTGCTCCAGGCCAAAGGTGCCAGCCCCAAAACGCGTGCCTGCCCTCGAACCTCCCTTGCTGGCCCTCGCACAGCCCCACTCGCACTGGGGCTGCGGGCTCGCCCAGCCGAGCAAGGGCTCAACGTAGCGCCTTACGTCACTCTCGGCCAAAATCAGCCCTCACGCTCCAAACTGCAAACGTCGAGCCCCTGCTCCCAGGCCAAAGCTGCCAGCCCAAAACGCGTGCCTGCCCTCGAACCTCCCTTGCTGGCCCTCGCACAGCCCCACTCGCACTGGGGCTGCGGGCTCGCCCAGCCGAGCAAGGGCTCAACGTAGCGCCTTACGTCACTCTCGGCCAAAATCAGCCCTCACGCTCCAAACTGCAAACGTCGAGCCCCTGCTCCCAGGCCAAAGGTGCCAGACCCAAAACGCGTGCCTGCCTCGAAACCTCCCTTGCTGGCCCTCGCACAGCCCCACTCGCACTGGGGCTGCGGGCTCGCCCAGCCGAGCAAGGGCTCAACGTAGCTCCTTACGTCACTCTCGGCCAAAATCAGCCCTCACGCTCCAAACTGCAAACGTCGAGCCCCTGCTCCCAGGCCAAAGGTGCCAGCCCCAAACGCGTGCCTGCCTCGAACCTCCCTTGCTGGCCCTCGCACAGCCCCACTCGCACTGGGGCTGCGGGCTCGCCCAGCCGAGCAAGGGCTCAACGTAGCGCCTTACGTCACCTCGGCAAAATCAGCCCTCACGCTCCAAACTGCAAACGTCGAGCCCCTGCTCCCAGGCAAAGGTGCCAGCCCCAAAAGCCTGCCTGGCCTCGAACCTCC